>NW_024757017.1:0-16362 GCF_018991925.1 Homarus americanus
CGCATCCAGGCGAGTTGCTGCTTAAAGTCCCTCACGCAATCGCTGTTTAGCCACTGCACCTATTCTATCCTCCTAAAATTCACTTCAATCCCCCCTGCCACTAGCATGTTATGTATGTATGTATGTATGTATGTATGAATGAATGCTAACTGCAACTTTGCGTATTAAAACTCATTACTCTTACCGAAGTAATATAGTGCGTGGTTATGTTATGTCATGTTAGGATAGATTATAAACTACATTGGGTTACATTTCGTGAGGTTCGGTGACGCTACAGGAAGTTAGGTGAGGTACCTGGCGGTTAGGTGAATGTTGACTGACTGACTGACAATTATTAGGAAGTGGTTTTCCAACACGTTCACGCACAACCTATACTCCTTTACAATTCCAGAATTAGAGAGGAACATGTTATTGGATTTATTTTCAACGATTTACTCAGTGTCTAACCAACTCTTTAGCGATTTAAATGTGGACCTAAAATTAGGTCCGTATATTTCTTTGTCGTGGTGGTGGTGGTGGTGGTGTGCGCCCGTCAAGCAGGTTGATTAACCACCAAAACCATAAAGGGTGCGGCCCTGCCGTTTCAGGGCATACACCACATCCATGGCGGTGACGGTCTTCCTTTTTGCGTGCTCGGTGTAGGTGACGGCGTCACGGATGACGTTCTCCAGAAACACCTTGAGGACGCCGCGGGTCTCCTCGTAGATGAGGCCGGATATACGTTTAACACCTCCACGCCGAGCTAGACGACGAATGGCGGGCTTGGTGATACACTGGATGTTGTCACGAAGCACCTTACGATGACGCTTGGCGCCACCCTTTCCAAGTCCCTTGCCTCCTTTGCCTCGTCCAGTCATGTTGTTGTGGATGCTACTACAGGTGGTCCTGGTGTGGCTTCGCCCACGGTTTGGTGGGAGTAGGTGGCGTGCTGTGGACGCAGCGGTAGTATCGTTCATCCAAGGCCGTCCCTCCCTCTTGGAGGTGGGGCGTAGCTTGCGGATGACGCATGCGGCACTCGTGGCCAATGAGGTGGCCACTGAGGTGGAGAATGTCTGTATATAAGCCCGCCCGCCTGCCAGGCCGCCCGTATTTACTATTTCGTCGTCGAGATGGCCCGTACTAACCAGACTGCCCGCAAGTCCACTGGAGGCAAGGCTCCACGGAAGCAGCTTGCCACCAAGGCAGCTCGCAAGTCCGCCCCAGCCACCGGTGGTGTCAAGAAGCCCCATCGTTACAGGCCCGGAACCGTCGCCCTTCGTGAGATCCGTCGTTACCAGAAGAGCACAGAGCTACTCATCAGGAAGCTGCCCTTCCAGCGCCTGGTGCGTGAGATCGCCAGGATTTCAAGACTGACCTGCGCTTCCAGTCGTCTGCCGTCATGGCTCTGCAGGAAGCCTCTGAGGCTTACCTGGTGGGTCTTTTCGAGGACACCAACCTGTGTGCCATTCACGCCAAGCGCGTTACCATCATGCCCAAGGACATCCAGCTGGCCCGGCGCATCCGCGGAGAGCGTGCTTAAGTCCTCTTCCTTGGGGAAAAAGAAAAAGCACAACAAAACCTACCAGACATCTATAACTCGGCCCTTCTCAGGGCCAAAGAACTGTTCTGAAGATAATTTTCCTGACAATCGAAATGGTTGGTGGTAGGAGAGCGTTAATTTCGGTTACCCAAATCGCCTAACGGTAAGTTGGTAACATTCGTGCAGGCACGAATGTATAGTAGGTCATCAATTCGGGAGGTGGGTGGGTGCAACAAACAAGAGCTAGTAACAAATAAATGTATAAAGAATAAGTAAGTAAATAAATAAATAAAATAAAAGAAAATACAATAAAATACAATAAAATAAAATAAATTGTTTACATGAAATAGGCGTGCTGCAAACATGAAATGAAGCCCAAACACACTCCATGTATGTCACTTTGCAGTGGGTGTAAAAGTACTCCACGCAGAATTTATTTATTTATTTATTATGTTTTGATTTAGTCCTGTTTCTACGCCAATAGAGAATGCAGATTATTATAATTTTATTTTTTTTATTTCCCTCTCAATATATCACTGTCGGTAACTGTCTCTTTAACATGTAACTGTGGCTCCGATGGAGCCGATTAAGTTGTAGTAGTGGGATGGCGTGTTTGTTGTGCACAAGTAACCTCTTACTTGGAAGAGGTGTACTTGGTGACAGCCTTGGTGCCCTCAGACACGGCATGCTTGGCCAGTTCACCGGGCAGCAAGAGTCGGACAGCTGTCTGGATTTCCCGACTTGTAATGGTGGAGCGTTTGTTGTAGTGCGCCAGGCGGGAAGCTTCGGCAGCGATGCGCTCGAAGATGTCGTTCACGAAAGAGTTCATGATGGACATAGCTTTGGAGGAGACTCCTGTGTCGGGGTGCACTTGCTTCGGTACCTTGTAGATGTAGATGCTGTAGCTTTCCTTCCTCCTGCGCTTCTTCTTCTTGTCACCCTTGGCAATGGCCTTCTGGGCCTTTCCAGCCTTCTTGGCAGCCTTTCCGGAAGTTTTGGGAGGCATGGCGGCACAGTTACTCGTGGCGCGGAGCGAGAGAATTGAAAACTGGCCCGACTAACTTTTCCTTATATACCGAGCGGGCCGCTCAGGATCAGACTGGCTGCAGCTACGGCTCTCTTACATTGGTTGGGTCCGCGAGACGGCCACCTGGCCTGATCCTGAGCTTGGTATAAAAGACCAAGGTGGCGGGCGGAAATTTAACTCCTATCACGAAAAGCAGCAGCAGCAACATGTCAGGACGCGGCAAGGGAGGCAAAGGGAAGGGCAAGTCAAAGTCCCGTTCTAGCAGGGCCGGACTCCAGTTCCCCGTGGGTAGGATCCACCGTCTCTTGCGTAAAGGCAACTATGCTGAGCGTGTTGGTGCAGGTGCCCCTGTGTACCTTGCAGCCGTCATGGAGTACCTGGCAGCAGAAGTGCTCGAGCTGGCCGGTAACGCCGCCCGCGACAACAAGAAGACCCGCATTATCCCGCGTCATCTTCAGCTTGCCATTCGCAATGACGAGGAGCTGAACAAGCTTCTGTCTGGAGTCACCATTGCCCAAGGGGGTGTCCTTCCTAACATCCAAGCTGTGCTCCTCCCCAAGAAGACAGAGAAGAAATAAGAACCCAAGGTTCGTTCACACAAGACAACCTAACCAAACAGGCTCCTTTCGGAGCCACAGGATATCACTTAAAGAGAGAAATATACGACATCAACGTTTTGCAGGATAACACTCTATTTTACGTGTAATTAGCATAGTATTGTGGAAATTGAGTGAAATTGTTTTTGAATGGTGTAGATGTGAAGGGGTACTGCGGGGGCCTGGGGTGGGGGACTTAAACGGGACTTAGAAGGGCGCAGAAGCAGCAGCAGCAGCAAGGGAGGCGACCTTATTTTCACTCTGGTTCATTGACAGTACACATTTACCAGCAGCATACATTGGAGTCATATTGTAATTGTAGACTAATCAGTGTGGGCTAGCTAGCCAATTTGGGATAGAGAGCAAGAATGTAATGTCCTCAATGAAGTAATGACATAGTTCAAGATACAATAAGTGAGGTGGCCTGAAGTCTTTGACAGTGTCACATTCAATAATATAGTGCTTTAAGGTGTATCACAAAGTTTACATGCTGAGTGTTCCGGTATGGGTACAGCGTGACTAACTTGCCAGATGTGTCTGTATCCTAACCTAATTCTGGCCACGACTACATCACACAGGCAGGCAGGAGCAAGTTGTTTGGACACTATTCCTAGCCCCCTTGGTCCCTGTTCACCTACCTACTGTAGCAGTAAGTAGGTACCTGTTGTAAATCGAAAGGTTGCCAATTCGTATTCAGGGAAAGTTGTTGGAGCTTCTAAACTTGAACTGACACAATCCGAGGAGTGGTGACCCGAGGATCACAGACACTATCTCTCCCTTCCTAACCTCCTGCTCCTTCCTCTGTCCTCCAAAAATTGAACCATGCTATCGCAAAGGTAATAATACAGGTAGAGACAACAACATATTTTCCTATTGTCTTATTATATATTAATAACAGAAACGCTGCCGCCATCCTGGAGGCTTTACATTGTCTCACTGTTCATTCCCTCCACAATTCTTCCTCGTACTTCTTCTTCTTCTTCTTCTTCTTCTTCTTCTTCTTCTTCCATGAATACTTTATTAACGGTGTATGTAAGTTTCACCATGTTTTGCACGACAGCGGTAGAGCAAAGTATATTTTGTTAGCAATAAACCAAAAGCATATTTTATGGCCTAATCATCACTACATAGAACACCACCCATAAAGCATGATACTAGTAGACCACAAAAACTGCTATAAACACCAAAAGCATATTTTATTGCCTAATCATCACTACATAGAACACCACTCATAAAGCATGATACTATTAGACCACAAACTGCTATAAACCCCCAATAATATACTATACTAGTGACTATAATTGTGTTACCCAATATTATACGAAATAATACTATAAAACATAATAATAAACACACTAATAGTGTATATTAGTTGAATGCACAATCTGATGAGAAGTCAAAAAAAAAAAAACAACATAACAATAACCTAGAAAGAGTGTAGAGTATTTTTGTGCAAACTATTATACTAGTAGATGGTCTAAGATAACTGTATGTGAAGGAAAAGGTGTGCTCTCCACTCAAACTTTCTTTTTATAAAATCTCCTACTCCCCAGCTGAGCGGTACGCCCAATGGGAAACAAAACGTGGCACATAACACGCCGCCCGCCAGCTCTGGCTCGGTGAATAGGAATCAGTAATCGGGCGGAGTATAAACAACACCGCCGCCAATGTGCTCCTCCCATCTCTGAGGAAATCTGGCGGGCAACTTAGTATTATATTAGCATGTAATAATAATAACAATAATAATAATAATACTACTACTACTACTACTAATAATAATAATAATAATAATAATAATAATATTAATAATAATAATATTAATAATAATAACATGCAATTTCATTTTATAACACATACTAACAAAATAGTGTATAGCCTACTATACTTAACTATAATAGGTTAGGTTGCGTAGGAGGATCTAAAAAGTACAGTAGTATACACACACACACACACACACACACACACACACACACACACACATACATATAGACAACAAACTAAATTAGAAACCACACGTCAGTGAAGTTATCAAATCCTCCAGTTTCCGTCTCCACCTCCTACGCCGACTCAAGTCCCTCGGTGGTCCTGCACACGAGCTCCTCAGTGTTTACACAACATTCATACTTCCCAAGCTCACCTATGCCTCCTCCACCTGGTCTTCCTCCCTAAATGCCACACAACGTAAACACCTCGAAAAAGTGCAAAAGAGGCCATGCAAGATTATTCTCTACCCTTCCTACTCCACATATCAAGAAGCCCTCAACACACTGACCCTTTAGACTCTCACTGACCATCACCACGACCTCATCTGCAAATTTGGTAAGAAGCTTCTACACCATCCCCGACACCGGCTCCTACTACCACCTGAGATCCCTAGTCCGAGAATTGCTCTTCGACACCACAACCGCATCCAGCCCAGCCCATACGTGCACGAACTGATCGCTATAAGAACAGCCCAGTCCCAACCATTGTAAAAATTATCGATAACTTGTAATAAATCAGTGTACTCACTCCCAGTAAACACTACTCCTTGCACTGTCACTATGTTGAAATGAACTGTAGTTGGAGCTTTTCCCCAGCTAGTTATTATATGTTTTATTTGTGTCACTCATGTTACTTGTATATTATTTGTAATTCGTAACCCATTCCCCAAATATGTAACTGTATATTTTCAGTCTTCTGGCTGCTAAGCTCTTTCAATAAACCGTTAATTATTATTATTATTATTATTATTATTTATATGTTGGCCCATACCAACTCACTCCCCTGAACCCTCCTCCCCAGCCGACTATCAACAAGTTCTTGCCATAAGGTACTATCTCATTTGGCAAAGGAATGGAACCAGTGATGAATAGTGGTGAACAGTGCTTAACTCAGTGAAAAACAACTCGGCAGTTGAGTCTTACCCAAGCTAGCTAACCACCTTCACACAGTGAGGTCCCAGGTACCCGGTTATACTTCCCCTGAGACTCCACGATAGAGAGGCCTGGGACCACACCTCACCCACTTGAATGAGTGAGTCATGTGGACCACGTGGTGTCCCAAAGATGCTACGACACCACGTAGTGAATGTTTTGCTACAGCATCATCATGTGAAGTTCCTCATAACACCATCTGTGAGGTAACTGCTACATCATCAGGCCCCTCATAACGCCATCTGTGAGGGAGTTACTACACTACGTGTCTGGTGTTTAACATCTCACCTTACATTATCTACGCGTGCAAACATCAATCTGTATGTTCACTGTGTGCTCCTTCACCTTTCTCTAATGAGGGCTTTTGTTAAACCACCAATGTATGATGTACTAAGTCATTTGTGTCCAATGTATACTTTCGAAAAGCCCTTGTTTGGGGAAGGTAGGAGAGAGTAGTCGTCATTATTGTCCAAGCCACATTATTTATTTCTATATATAAGTAATGGAGGCTGGTTTTTAAATACCTCAATCCCCTAACGGTGCCGTTTGTATATTAAGAAATACCGAAGCCATACAGTACAACACCAGCGAATATGAAGTATCACTGTAACCGGCAACTGTTACTCACTCATACCTACATACATATATAGAGTCTTTACAGAATGATAGCAGACACGGGGAAGACGAACAACAAGAGGAGAAGAGTTAGAAGAAAATCAACTTCAAGCTAAGAAGAAGAATACCAAGACATTTCCTCCAAACAAGAAAACAACACACACAATCAAGCCGACCAAACACTGAGAAACCATGGCGGAACCCAACATGCACAGGACGCTTGACCTGACTCTATCCTGCCGCATCCAGGCGAGTTGCTGCTTAAAGTCCCTCACGCAAGCGCTGTTTAGCCACTGCACCTATTCTATCCTCCTAAAATTCACTTCAATCCCCCCTGCCACTAGCATGTTATGTATGTATGTATGTATGTATGTATGTATGAATGAATGATAACTGCAACTTTGCGTATTAAAAATCATTACTCTTACCGAAGTAATATAGTGCGTGGTTATGTTATGTCATGTTAGGATAGATTATAAACTACATTGGGTTACATTTCGTGAGGTTCGGTGACGCTACAGGAAGTTAGGTGAGGTACCTGGAGGTTAGGTGAATGTTGACTGACTGACTGACAATTATTAGGAAGTGGTTCCAACACGTTCACGCACAACCTATACTCATACCACAAGTCCAGAATTAGAGAGGATCATGTTATTGGATATATTTTCAACGATTTACTCAGTGTCTAACCAACTCTTTGGCGATTTAAATGTGGACCTAAAATTAGGTCCGTATATTTGTTTGTCGTGGTGGTGGTGGTGGTGTGCGCCCGTCCATCAGGTTGATTAACCACCAAAACCATAAAGGGTGCGGCCCTGCCGTTTCAGGGCATACACCACATCCATGGCGGTGACGGTCTTCCTTTTTGCGTGCTCGGTGTAGGTGACGGCGTCACGGATGACGTTCTCCAGAAACACCTTGAGGACGCCGCGGGTCTCCTCGTAGATGAGGCCGGATATACGTTTAACACCTCCACGCCGAGCTGGACGACGAATGGCGGGCTTGGTGATACCCTGGATGTTGTCACGAAGCACCTTACGATGACGCTTGGCGCCACCCTTTCCAAGTCCCTTGCCTCCTTTGCCTCGTCCAGTCATGTTGTTGTGGTTGCTACTACAGGTGGTCCTGGTGTGGCTTCGCCGAATCGAATCGAAAAATGCTAGTGACAGGGGGGAAGGAGGTTCAGGAGAAGAGTAAAGGGAGGATTGAAGTGAATTTTAGGAGGAGAGAACAGATGCAGTGGCTAAACACCGCTTGCGTGAGGGATTATAAGATGGGGGCAGCAGCAACAACCCGGCTGGACGCGGCAGGGAGGCGACAAGACAAGGCCAGGCTAGCGTCAGGTCAAGCGTCAGGTCAAGCGTCAGGTCAAGCGTCAGGTCAGGCGTCAGGTGCGTGTTGGGTTGGGCAATGGATGTTCAGTGCTTGGTCGGCTTGATTGTGTTTTGGTTTCTTGTGTGGAGGGGATGTCTTGGTCTTCTTAGCTTGATGTCGATTTTCTTCTCTCTCTCCTTCTCTTCTTGCTCTCTTGAATTGTCCATTCGTTTGTGTTTGGGTCTTCTTGTTCGTCTTCCTCCTCGTATTTTAAGTCCTCATAGGTGTGGAAGAATTCAGAGAGGGAGAGGTTGACCACGTGGGCTTCAGCGCCACTGGCCGCGTGGGCTTCAGCACCACGGGCCACGTGGTGTTCTTGGTTCTGTGTGGTGGGCTGCTTCTGTTGAGTTTTCTTTTCTTGGTTTTTCTTTACTGCTGGTTTTTTCTTTTCTTGGGAGCGTACAGCAAGGAGGGCCTCTTTGTAGCTCAGTTTTTTCTCAAGGCGAGCCTTGGCTACCCTACATTCCTCCTTCCATCTGGGGCAGGTCCGGTCGGCGGAGGAGTGTGGGCCACCACAGGCAACGCATTTTTTCTCTGTGTTGGGGCAGGCCGTGTAGCGGTGTCCAGGGCTGCCACACATGGAGCAGGTGTCTTCCTGCACCTCACACTTGTTTACAGTGTGTCCATAGTGCTGGCATTTGTAACACCGTTTCGGTCTGCAGTAGGGCTTGACTGGCATAGTTATCCACGCCAGTTGAGCTTCCTTGGGTAGGGTGGAGTGGTGTCCGATGAGGGCAGTGGTGTCGGACAGCTTCTTCACAACTTGGAGCTGCTGCTCCTTGAGGAGCTCACTCAGCTCTGCTTTGTCCATGTGGGCAATTTCGGCGTGGGAGATTACACCCAGCTTCAAGTTGTCCCACATGAAGGCAAACATTTTAAAAGGAATGCCGTTGATGTCTTGGATCTCCGCGAGTTGAGCGAGCATGCCCTTCTCGGCGAAGGTGATCTTGATGTCACCATGGAGCTTTAGACGCTCCACCTTGGTGACCCCCACGATCCCATTAGCTTCGAAAAACTTCTGGAGAACTAGGCCCACGGTTTGGTGGGAGTAGGTGGCGTGCTGTGGACGCAGCGGTAGTATCGTTCATCCAAGGCCGTCCCTCCCTCTTGGAGGTGGGGCGTAGCTTGCGGATGACGCATGCGGCACTCGTGGCCAATGAGGTGGCCACTGAGGGGGAGATGATCGTTCACCCCAAAGACAAGAACCCCGCCACCACCCTCGACACTTACCTACAAAACACCACCACCATTACTTCAACCAAGCTAGACCCCGCCCAGAAACTGATGAAGTCGGTAGTCCTCCGGTACCCAAAGGAACTACCTCTCGAACCCCTGGAGAACCACCCGAAGATCCTAAAAGCCGAGAGATGCTCTCCCCTGTCCGACAAGACGGCCACCACGAAACAAGTCCTCATAACGCACTACGGCTCACCCCCCAGCACCATAGACCCCAAAACCTGGGGGATCTACGAAGTGAGGCCCTTCGTCCCAGAGCCCCTGCGATGCTTCAGATGCCAGAAATACGGGCACCATCAGACAAGGTGCACGTACAGGGAAATCTGCGCAGTCTGCGCACAGAAGCACGGCACACAGTCCTGCCTCACCAAGCTGAAAAATGGGGAAAAAATTGCCCCCAAGTGTGCCAACTGCGGGGGCAAACACCACGCCTGGAATCCTGGATGCTCCGAGAGAACAAAGAGGGTCCAGGCAAACCGACCAGCAGCAAGACCGGCCCCCACCGCCTACACACCAGCCCCACCAAGTACCTTCGTGTGGGGAACCCAAAGGCCCAAACAATTAAGACAACCTCCTCAGCCAGTCAACACCCAAAGTGCAGCCCAGTTTCCGGGCCTCACTACAGCCACACCTCAGCCACCCAAGCAGCAGACAACGACAACCACGAGAAAGACAAAAGAAGCACACACCAAGGCACCAGGAGGAATGATACACATATCAGACCTAGCCAAGGTACTGACATCCTTCGCGGAGGGCCTAGCCGGACTACTGGGCCACAAGATCCAACCCACACAGCTCCAAATACTCATGGGGAGCGTCCTCGGGCAAGTCGCCACAGCTCCAGCCACCTCAGTGGAGGAAGCCACGCCGGTCCGCACACGAGTAACAGCCGAGGTACACTCTACACCGAAGAAGGCCACCAGAGAACCCAAGACACCGACAGCTCCCAAGATACCGACAGCCCCCAGAAAGAAACTGGACGTTTCAACTCCCCTGAACCGAACCACGGCCCAGAAGGCAAAAACCACAGAACACGAAGACATGGACCTGATTCAGTTGGAATCGAACTTGGACATCTCCATCGAGGACCACCAGAAGTCCCCGATGAAACAGTGGTGGAAAACGTCAGCACCCTGAACATCCTAACATGGAATGCTCAGGGCATCAAAAACAAGAAACACCTCCTACAAGAAGCAGCAGCCAAGGACAAGCTTGACATCATACTCCTACAAGAAACACTTCTACAAGAGCACCACTGTTTCAAATTCAGCGGTTACAAGACATACAGGAGGCATTTCACGCAGGCGTCAACAAGAGGATGTATGATCTTGGTCAAGTCAAGCATACCCTCCGCCGATGTCACGCAGCAATTTCCATGTGGGGAAAACATCGAGACACAGGCCGTCAAAGTAACCCTCCAAGAACGGGAATTAACTGTTCACAACATCTACAAGAACCCAAGGGGCTCACTGGATGTTACTCAATTATTTGCTTCGGCCGCCGACCACGCCACACTCATAGGAGGGGATTTCAACGCACATCATCCCTTCCTAAGCTCGGCAAGCCCCACAAATGAAGACGGCCTACACCTATACACCACCTTTCAAGATACACCCGAGATCTGCCTCCTGAACACCGGAGAGCCCACCCACACTAGGGGAGGAAGGCTAGATCTAACCTTCGTCTCCAGTGCACTACAGCCTTCGGCCTCCTGGCAGATACACCCCACGCTGACCAGTGACCACTTCGCCACCCTAACAACGCTGAAGGTGAACAAACTCCCCACTCCACCCCCCCCGAGATGGAGATACAACACTCAAAAGGCAGACTGGGGACTCTTCAAGAAACACCTGGCTAAGTGGCGCGAAAAATCACAGCCGGCCGGCGCAGCACCCGCGGATGAGACAACCCTCCACCACCAATTGGTCGAGGTGTTTCACCTAGCGGCAGAAGAGGCTATCCCAAAAACAAAACCCACATCAAGACAGTACAATGATTACTGGTACTACTGTCCCAGGGTGAAAGAACTCAACCACAGAGTGAACATGGCCCGAAGAAACTACAGGAGACATCCCACGGCAACAAACAGACATCTCCTGCAAGTCATAGTCAAGGATACCAGGGAAGAGAAGGAAGAAATTAAAAACGCAAGCTGGCTCAAGTGGTGCTCCGAACTGAACGAGCACACCACCCTTGGCAAGATGTGGGCCCAGATCCGAAGGGCATCTGGGAAGGCAACACCACCACCACCAACTCATCCCAACCCAGAAGAGGAAGCCGAGAGACTTGCAAAACTGTTCTCTGACCGAGCAGCAACGAAGAACCTCCCGAGACAGGCGGAGGAGACACAACGGCGTCTGCGACAGGTCAGACTCCAGATGATCGAAGAGGCCTGCAACAGTGAAGATGACACTGACAGACCATTCAACCAGCAAGAACTCCAGAAGTCGCTAAAACGAAGCAAGGATACAGCTCCAGGGGCCGACAGGATAACCTACTCCATGCTCTCTCATGCCGGTACAGCCGGACACGAGGCTCTGCTGCAAGCCATCAATGCTTCGTGGACAGCACAAAGACTCCCACCGGAATGGAAGAAGGCAGATATACAGCCCATTCCGAAGCCCAGAGAACCAGACAAGCCGAGGCCCATCTCCCTTCTCAGCTGCATAGCGAAGACCGGAGAAAGAATGGCTCTCAACCGACTCAAGTGGAAAGTAGGCAGCCCACACCCTCACATCTTTGCTTACACCGAGAACACCGGCACAGGCAACAACATCGCCGAGATACTCAGCACAGTGGACAACAAACCAGCTCTGGTGGTCTTCCTCGACCTGGAGAAAGCCTTCGAACTAGCAAATCCTTTGGCCATTACAACTACGCTCGCTAAAAAAGGCGTCAAAGGAAGGTTGCTGGGGTGGATCCAGAACTACCTCACACAGAGAGAAGCACGAGTACGCTTTCAGGGAGCAACCTCAAGCTACAGGGTCCATGAAAACGGAACCCCACAAGGAGGCATCCTCAGTCCAATGCTGTTCAACGTCCTGATGGAAAATCTAGTCAAACTTCCCTTCAGACAAACAGCCAAGCTCCTATGCTATGCAGACGACTTACAGCTTATAGTAAGAGGATCGAACAGACTAGCCAACACGCAACACGCACTCCAACTTATAGAAGAGGAGTGCAACAGACTTGGACTCAAGATAAATCCAGCCAAGTCGAAAGCGATGGCCATCTGCACAGACACACCAGACAAGACGCTCTCCATACAAAACACGCCGGTAGTCTGGACCAACGCCCACCAGTGTCTTGGAATCTGGTTTGACCAGAAACTCACCTTCAAGCCGCAACTCGAGTATCTCAGGCACAGGACGAAGAGCAGACACAATATAATGAGGTCGCTCACCAGCAAATCCGCAGGAGCAAACCTTCATGTGCTCAAAGCCTACTACACAGCCGCCATCAGATCGCTGGTAGATTACAGTGCTCCAGCACTCATTGGACTGAGAGAAGACCAAATAGCTAAGCTAGAAGTCATTCAAAACAATGCTCTCAGGACCATGCTCGGAGCACCCATGCGGACCAGAATTTGCAATCTGCAAATGGAAACCGAGCTACCACCCCTGGCAGTACGAGTCAAGCAGGTGACAGCCGGTCTCCTCGCCAAAATCTGCAGAGCAGACAAGCCCACAGCTGCCAAGATTCGAATCAGTGCCTCCCTCCACCTCGACCACAGAGTGCGAGGGGCCACCTGGTCGCACGAGGCAAGCGAGGTCATCCGACACCTGCAAGCAGAAACACTCGTCAAGAACAACCAAGACACACGAGACAATGGTTACACTGTTCCTCCACCATGGAGCCCTCCACCAGCCACACTCAAATTCACCGACCTCGGCGACAGCAAAGCCAACCTCCAGAAGGAGGACCTCAAAAAAATATCTCTCCAAGCCATAGCTACCGAGACACCGGCTGATGCAGCATCATACTTCACAGACGGCTCGGTGGACCCAAAACATCATAGATCCGGAGCGGCCTTCTACACCCAAGGTCAGACCCTCCAATGGAGACTTTCCAACGACTGCTCCACCCTACAAACAGAACTGGTAGCAATCTCAAAGGCCCTACAACACGCTGCAACACAACACAACAAGTCCGTCATAATTCACACGGACTCGAAATCGGCCATGCAGGCGCTGCAACACAGTCAACCAAGAGACAACGTCTACATCATCACCTCGATCCTCGCACAGCTACAGGAATTCCAAAGCCAAAACCGACCAGTCGTCTTACACTGGATTCCCAGTCATGTAGGGATCGGAGGAAACGACGTGGCAGACGAAGCAGCCAAGGCAGCTACACGTTCCAGTAGCGTACACATCCAAGTTCCAGCAAGTGTGCAACAGATCAAAAATCACCTCAGAAAGACTACCAAGCTCCACATCAAAAAGAGCTTCCTTCACGCACTCAACGCTGGTTCCCAATCAGCCAAATGGTACCTGGCGGCCACAAAAGGGGAACCACCTTTCGCAGACAAGAAAACTCCAAGACAAACCCAAGTCAGCCATCACCGACTACGACTAGGGTACAAGTGCTCCTGGCAGATGATCGGAAACGACGTCATGGAATGCACCTACTGTCAGGAGCCAGCAGCCAACCCACTTGAACACTATCTCCTCGATTGCGAGGTCACACAAAGCCTCCGAAACAGAACTCAAATCTCCCAAGAAACACACACAACACCAGCGGCCACTCTAACCCGAAAGGCCCATACAGACCATATTCACCACCTACTCCGGGTCATCACACGATACCCACCACCCAGATAGCTTAGAAAGCATCCTCTCCCAGCAAGTGCGGACCCCAGTTCGGGGGGCGCGCCACTCCGAAGCTGACCACGTCCAAGAGTGGGGGCTGGTGGTAAGCGTCCACTGATCGGGGGTCCGCTCACACTTGCAACCTGCAGTATCCCTCCAATCTGCAGGTGGGACCACCTCCAATCCCAATCCGGTCTGGCTGCTCCTGGAGCTCCAGCCGGAACCACCAAACGGGCCGCCTATAGGCAAAGGCCCGTGTCGGACTACGGTCCGACAATCTATACAACAACAACAACGGTGAAATTTAACCCTATCACGAAAAGCACACACACACACACACACACACACACACACACACACACACACACACACACACACACACACACACTTCGCTACTATATGCCAGACGCTCCCCCGGCTTGACACAACCACTCTCCCTGCTTACCTACCAGCAGCCCCCCCTTCCCACTGACTTAGTAGAAGAATTTGAAGTAGCAAAACGCCTGGACAAACTAAAATTAAAACGCTCTACCACCCCCATTGACTTACCAATGAAATGCTTCAAGGAGTTCTCCCCGGAGCTTGCTAAACCCCTATGCGCCATCATCAATGCTTCTCTCAGTCAAGCCAGATGCCCAGCTGACTGGAAGACCTCTTATGTATCACCAGTGCCCAAGTCAACCAGCCCACAATCCTTAAATCAGCTACGACCTATTGCAATCACCCCAATACCCAGCCTAATCTGTGAAAGTTTTGTGTTCGACTGGCTGGGCTTTTGCTGATATTGCAGGAGTCGTAGTAGACCCTCAGCAATTTGGCAACATGAAAACTTCCTCCACCACTGACTGTCTTGTCAGCTTTCTCGATTACATATACCGCCATCTCGAGAAACGAAAAACGTCTGTAGTTGTCGCCTTCATTGATTTCACTAAAGCGTTCGACCTAGTCGACCACAATATAATCATCAACAAAGCTATTGACCTCGGGCTTCGGAGAAGTCTTATTATACCATGGCTTACAGACTTCCTCAGTGACCGACGCCAAGCTGTACGCTTCCGAGGGGCTGGCTGTCTCCACCTTTCAGGCACTCACCTGTGGCGTCCCCCAAGGCACCAAGATGGGACCACTCTGCTTCCTTATGCTCATCAATGATGCCCTAAGAGAAACCCCTGCTCGCTGGAAATATGTCGACGACTCCACCATTGGGATCAGCGTCAACAATTCTGCTCCAAACTATACTGCCCTTCAGGATATATTGAACAGTCTCCAAAACTGGGCCACCAACAACCATGGTTATGCACATCAACCTCTCCTCCGACATTGTCCCACCTCCTTCCATTACTCTAGGTCCGAACACACTCCAGGTTTTAGATTCCACGAAGCTCCTCGGCGTCACCATAGACAACAAACTAAATTAGAAACCACACGTCAGTGAAGTTATCAAATCCTCCAGTTTCCGTCTCCACCTTCTACGCCGACTCAAGTCCCTCGGTGTTCCTGCACACGAGCTCCTCAGTGTTTACACAACATTCATACTTCCCAAGCTCACCTATGCCTCCCCCACCTGGTCTTCCTCCCTAAATGCCACACAACGTAAACACCTAGAAAAAGTGCAAAAGAGGCCATGCAAGATTATTCTCTACCCTTCCTACTCCACATATCAAGAAGCGCTCAACACACTGACCCTTTAGACTCTCACTGACCATCACCACGACCTCATCTGCAAATTTGGTAAGAAGCTTCTACACCATCCCCGACACCGGCTCCTACTACCACCTGAGAGCCTTAGTCCGAGAATTGCTCTTCGACATCACAACCGCATCCAGCCCATACGTGCACGAACTGATCGCTATAAGAGCAGCCCAGTCCCAACCATTGTAAAAATTATCGATAACTTGTAATAAATCAGTGTACTCACTCCCAGTAAACACTACTCCTTGCACTGTCACTATGTTGAAATGAACTGTAGTTTGAGCTTTTCCCCAGCTAGTTATTATATGTCTTATTTGTGTCACTCATGTTACTTGTATATTATTTGTAATTCATAACCCATTCCCCAAATATGTAACTGTATATTTTCAGCCTTCTGGCTGCCAAGCTCTTTCAATAAACCGTTAATTATTATTATTATTATTATTATTTATATGTTGGCCCATACCAACTCACTCCCCTGAACCCTCCTCCCCACCGGACTATCAACAAGTTCTTGCCATAAGGTACTATCTCATTTGGCAAAGGAATGGAACCAGTGATGAATAGTGGTGAACAG
>NW_024757018.1:0-14889 GCF_018991925.1 Homarus americanus
TTTTTACCTTACCACCTACAGGAACGATAAAATACCTGTTTTTAATCCGTCTGTATGTTTGTATATCCCCACGGACACTACAGGAAAAATCATGCGTACATTTTGGCACCAGTATCGCCGTTAAGAGAGCCAACACCCAGTTGAATATGTAAGTCACTAAACTACATAATTTCTCTATATGTTCTTTCAGGTTCTCTAGCAAAAACTACTCATTAACATATCTTCATCTACATACATACCTATTCCCCTTAACTTTCACAAGACCATTAAAATACTTCAATATTTTTCTTTGTCAATAATCCAATTGTTATTTACAATCTTTCATGATAAAAAATACTGGAAACTAATTCATATATGGTAGAATTTAATCTGTTTTTTATGTTATTTAAAACAATCTTATTCCCCGTCTGCTCTGTCTTCCCCAGATTACTATGGCCATACTCAGTCAATGAACAACAAAATAGCAAAATGTTCCCCACCATAAAAAAAGAGTTTTTCTCAACGAATATTGCAAGTGGTTAACAGCTGTGGTAGGGGGCGGGTGGGGGAGGGGGGAAGAGTGGTTGGTGGGAGAGGTGGGTGGTGGTGGGGGTGTATTAGTAGTTGGAGGAATACAAATTTTAGAAACAAGAGAGAGGGAGGGAAGTATGAAAGGAAGCAAGGGTCGTAGGCAGCATGAGAGGGGGAATAGAGATGTAGGAGGCATAGGAAAAAGAAAACGGAGTTACTTGTTAAGGGAAAACTATGTTATTACCGACCGAAGACTTAGACTGAAATGGAAAATATTACGATTTTCATCTTAATCTGATAATTTTCTTTGTTTATTCTTGTGTCTTTACTTAATACATCTATAAAAATACTGTAGAGTTTAAGTGAGTGTTTTTCTGTCACACACACACACACACACACACTCTCTACCACTACCCTCTGCCTCACACACGGGCACAATTTATATTCAAATGAGACCGGTAAAATGAAGAGAGCTGAGGGCGTATGACTGGCTTATGAATCAGTTGTCAGCGAGAGATGGGGAAGCACGATACCTTCTCCTCTCCCACCCTTTCCATCCTGTTCCATCCTGCCTCCTGTGGGTACATGATCCATCAGGTTTAAACGCGTGTGTCGGCAGGTAACAGACAATCACAGCTCCATGACATTAAAAGAGATGATGCTGACTTTATGTATACAGTTTAAGACACATATACTACCACGAGACTTGAAAACATGCAATAGCGTTACTCCCTCTTCTTAATTCTGTAGCGATTATATGTACGATTCTCTCTCTCTCTCTCTCTCTCTCTCTAGGAATACTATCGACTAGAACTTATTTTGTTATCTTTATGAAACTCGTAAATAAAATATAGTTTATTTAGAATGACAAAATGGACTGGCTTATTATATTTATTATTATCTAAACAAAACTTACAGAAAATAATAATAAGAAAATAATGAAACTTTTCCTTCATCTAGTTAATTTATCTTACAATTACCTGGGTGCTTAAGCGGGTAATTCCGAGCAGTAATAAAAGGTGTAACGAGACCTTCATGTTCACTAATTACCGAGAACATCACTTATTTTTACGAAGACTCTAATTGTCTCGCTGTCTCTCAAGACTTCGTTACCACTTACCTTATTGGGGTCATAAATCTTCGTTTTTTTTATGGCTAACTATAAATATTGAGTAATGTATAAATGTCTATGTCTTACACCTGTCTTTCTTTGTGTCTCTCTGTACGTGTGTCTGTCTTTTTGTCTGTCTGTCTGTCTGTCTGTCTGTCTGTCTGTCTCTCTTTCTCATATCGTTAATCCCTTTATATCCCTGGATTAGCTTAATCTCTCTCAGCTTCTCGTTAACAGTAAAAATTCGAGTCATAACCTAAATGTTTATCCTGACTCCGTTAACTGTTTTGTAATCGAGGGAACAGAGACTCCCTTCTAGGTAATCATTTCAACAGCAACACAACGGTAACACAAGTGAAGGTAGTTATTGAGTCTTAGGTAGGTTAAGGACCGTACATATCATGGAGGATTCCTGGCGCGTTGGGAAGCTCCTGTCCACCAATTCCAGGATTATCTCGCCATTTCCTGGATTATATAGCCAATTCCAGGATTATCTCGCCAATCGCCTGGAATCCAGACCCTTTTAACAGTGAACACGTTGTAATATGATGATATAATGTGAAAATGAGAGAGAGAGAGAGAGAGAGAGAGAAGACATGAATAGACAGCAGAAAGATACAGAAAAAAATAGATAAAATAAGACAGATAGAAAGACACAGACAGACATATACCACATCACAGTCACCACCCACACCCCCTCCCCTCCCCCACCCCCCACACCCCCTCCCTCCCCACCCACACACCCCCTCCCTCCCACCCCACACCTCCACAGTAATATCATAAATATATTTGTTTCCAATATACGAACTAAAAATAGTTTTTCAGAATTATTGCAAGTGAACGTTTGGGTCACATGGTATTTAAAACCGTATATATACCTGCAACATTGCGCCAGGGAAAGTTATTATCACTATCACCTTTTCTGTAATGTAATGATAACACTCATGGTTACTGCCGCTCATAGTTGGGTTATAACCGAGGCACAGGAGGAGGTATAACAGGTCACATGAGGGGGTATAACCCGATACAGGAGGGGGTATAACGGGTCACATGAGGGGGTATAACCGGGCACAGGAAGAGGTATAACGGGTCACAAGAAGGGTATAACCGGACACTGAAGATGGATTACCGAAGTCACAGGAGGAAACTAATATCACCAAGGCGGAGGTTCTGTGGCACCGAGTAAGACCTCCGCTCCAGCTGCAGGCTCGTGTCTACGCTAACCTGTCTAGAAACTGCACCAGTATTGGGTGAGTTACTCCTGGGGCAGAACACCGGGCGGAACTGGGTTAATGTATTCTTAAAAAACGCCTCACATTGACAGCAACTCTTAATTATGATATAACTTGCCAATTTAGTCCGAATTATTCTTAGTTTTTTATTTCGATTGTATCTATGATCACAATTTATATATCGCATCCCCTTGACCTTCAACTGATCTTCACCAAAAACACGGACGCCTACATGACATTTCCCCAAAATCCCACCCAAAAGTTTAAGTTCAATCATTTTAAACATTTAGTAGTCCATTTTCAATTATAAACGTAAACAAACAAAATCACACAATTATCAGATCAAAATTGTTGCCGAGTTACTCTAAATAACATGCATACATGCTCAACCAATCAATAAACTCTGGGTATTATGACAAATACAAAGATAATTTTAGTAATATATACCAAACAAGCTTATACTATGAACGCACCCACGCTATGTGCGAAAGTAAAATAATACCCCAAAACCATCGAAAAACCCTGATTAAATCCTACCCTCACCCAACATAACGTTGGGAATTTAAAATCCGCAAATTCGCTGGATGACCGAAACGATAATAGAGAAGAAAAAAAATAAACGGGGAGGAGGAACGCGAACTGGCGGTCCAAGATGGCGGTCCGAGCGGAACACACAGTTTTTATTCTTAACACGAACAAGGGAAAACGAAAAGGCTAATATTTAACGAGTGTGTTCCAGCCTTAACACCAAGTTGAGGAAATTTTTCCCATTAAAGATACAAGATTTTTATTGTTCCTTTAAAACACAACAACAGCGTCTTACCTGACTCCTCAAGAAGGCGTTGTGCACCCGGTGTCCTGCCACTTTCCTTCACCGTTAAGACACTCAGTAAACACTTCACCATATGTATCCAACTTTTTTCCCAGGAGGTCTTCTGTGTGTGATCACAGCGTGTAAATTCATCATATAACGCGCTGCATTAAATTACCAATACAATTAATAAAGTCACAGAGAGCGGTGAGCGTCCATGCACCGCCCCAAGGTGTCGCGCGGCACTGAGTAGTGTCTCGGTTTAGGGAAAGTAATGTTAAAAATAGTACCACGACTGAACTCCAAGAGTCCAAAACCAATCATTAATTGATGATACGAAGCTACCAAAACTAACCTAACCTTACCGAAATTTCCCAAAGATCATTACGGTATGTTTCGTTACCATACGTTAGCTTCATATCTTCTGCTTTGAGAAAATTTGTGAGATCATCATTCTTGGTTGTGATATATTTCCAACATTAGTTATCTTTGTTCGAAAGTTCTTTCATCGAATGATTTAATTTGTTTGAAAAAGTTTCGGATGGTCATTGATTCGAAAATCATAGACACTTCAGATCATTAAGGAAAATAAACTTCTCGAATAACAAACTTTCGAAAAAATATTTGTTGTGATAAGTAGTGAGGAGCCTAGTGAGCAGCCGGCTTCCTCCTATGTGGAGGAAGCCGGCCTTCGACACAAGCTGTGAGTGTTATTTATTAACGTTTAAATGGATTTTATGAAAGTTCTATTTTATTTATTATGTTTTTAACTTGCAATATTTTATTTTAGTCCTTTAAACATTAAATTTAATTCGGCGAAATATAACCTACGCTGTTGCGTCGCCAGGGATGTAATTACCACAATCAATCAGCCCAGTGTCTCTTAAGAGGTGGCCAACCTTACCACACAAACCATTAAGTTCCTCTCTCGGTATTTGAAAGAGAAGTGATTGTCATGTGTAGCGAGAGTTTTCAGCATTATTTGTATGTGTTACAAAACACCAATGTAACTTACGGGACTAACTTACCATCTGTTGATACTGTTATAATGAGACTATGATTGGGATACAAATATTACTGAAAATTATGGACAAATTATTATTTTTTCATTGTATAAAAATTTTGCTTCAAGGTTATGATGACCTTTAAATTTGTATAAGATTAAATTATCTGTTCTATTGATGTAGTACAGCGTTCATGTAAAAATGAACTATTTTATTGGTGTAAAATAATTCATGTGTTCTTATAATATTTATAACTTTTTGTAAGCCCCAGAAAGGGATGGTATAGGTGAGGGTGGGAGTAGTATACTGCATAGTCCTTTTGATGTAATAGTTTTATTGTCTATAAAATATTTCAATTTCAATTTCAGTATTTGAACGCACGAGAAGGTCCTTGGTGAGGCATTCATGAACACATTGTACTTTGCAAGTTTGTATATAATAAAAGACGTCTGTGGTTATTGTCGGTTTACATAAGCTGGAGGTGACTGTGGCTTAAGCCTGAGTGTACTGGTCAGGTGAGACCTATTTGTAAACGCCACACACCTTGATCCGGGCGAATAATGGCCGTTACACCCTCTGGCCCCCACACACCCTCTGGCTCCCACACACCCTCTGGCTCCCACACATCCTCTGGCCCTTACAAATGATATGGCCTCACACATCCTGTGGCCCTCTCACACTCCATGGCCCTCACACAATCTGTGGTCCTCACACAATCTGTGGTCCTCACACAATCTGTAGCCCTCACACACCCTGTACACCCTTACACACAATATGGCACTCACACACCCTGTGGCCCTGACACATGTTGTGACCCTCACACACCCTGTGGCCCTCACACAATCTGTTGCCTTCACACACCCTGTGACCCTCACACCCTGTGGCCCACACATGCCCTGTGGCCCTCATATACCCTGAGGCCTTCACACACCCTGTGGCCCTCACACAATTTGTTGCCTTCACACACCCTGTGACCTTCACACGCCCTGCGACCTTCACACACCCTGTGACAATCACACACCCTCTGGCCCTCAATCACCCTGTAAACTTGGCACAACCTGTGGCCCACACATACCCTGTGGCCCTCACACACCCTGTGGGCCTAACATGCCCTCTGGCCCTTAGACACCCTATGGCCCTTACACACCCTATAGCCCTCACATATCCTCTGGCCCTCACACACCCTGTTGCCTTCACATAGCCTGTTGGCTTCACATACCCTGTTGCCTTCACACACCCTGTGGCCCTCTCACAAACCGTGGCCCTCACACACGCTGTGACCTTAGCACACCCTGCGACCTTCACACACCCTGTGACAATCACACACCCTCTGGCCCTCAATCACCCTGTAAACTTGGCACAACCTGTGGCCCACACATACCCTGTGGCCCTCACACACCTCAGGGCCCAACATGCCCTCTGGCCCTAGACACCCTATGGCCCTCACACACCCTGTGGCCTTCACACACCCTGTGGCCCTCACATACCCTGTGGCCCTCACGCACCCTGTTGGCTTCTCATACTCTCTGGACCTGGCCCTTAGACACTCTATGGCCCTTACACACCCTGTGTACATATCCTCTGGCTCCTCACACACCGTGTGGCCCTCACACACTCCATGGCCCTCACACACCCTGTGGCCTTCACACACCCTGTGGCACTTACACACCCTATGGCCCTCACACACCCTGTGGTCCTCACACACCCGGTGGCCCTCACACACCCAGATGCCTTCACACACCCTATGGGCCTCACATAACCCTATGGGCCTCACATAACCCTGTGGGCCTCACATAACCCTATGGGCCTCACATAACCCTGTGGACCTCACATAACCCTCTGGTCCTCACACACACCCGGTGGTCCTCACGCATCCGGTGTCTCTCACATACCCGGTGGCCCTCTAACACCTGGTGGCCCTCACACAGGATGTGTAAGGGCCACAGGGTGTATGAGTGTTAGTGTGTATGAGGTGCCACACAGAGCGCGTGGGGCTATAGGGTGTGCGAGGGCCACAGGGTGTCTAAGGGCCACAGAGTGTGTGAGGGTCACAGGGTGTGTGAAGGCATCCGGGTGTGATCCACAGGAAAAGGTCCGCTCAAGACTTTGCTATGAGCGTATGGGGGGGGGAGGGGGAGGTGTATGTATATTATGTATGTTGTATGTATACCATGTATGTACTCTATATATATACATTACTTTTCTAGTCAGTAGCGTGTGGCAAAGCCCCTGTTTCATGTCACCACACGCTAAAGCCCCGTACACACGATCGAACAGCGCCCGGCGGACTTTGCCCGTTTACCTGGCAAAGTCTGTGTGTCGTCGTACACACAGAGGTGCTGGTTGGCAGCAGTCACACTCTGCTGCTGGTAGCTAGTAGGTGGTCGGCAGTAGCTGCTGCGGTACGATCACCATGGTGTGTCGCAGGACAGTTAAATCGAAGACTATAGCGCTGTGTATAATAATTGCTACAGTGTGCAAAAAGAAGAAAAACAGAAAATGGAATGGTGCAAGGAATGGTTATCTCAACGAAAAGTTAAGGGAAGTCATGCCGCGATTTTACGTGAACTTCAAGGTGAACACGAGAAAGACTTCACTAACTACATGAGAATGGACCCGGCAGCAAACGGTCAAACCACCAGGCAGACGGCCGTATCTGGTGATTTCGCTTGACCACGGGCACTCCGTTGGTTTGCCCGTCAATTTTGCCAGAACAACAGGCATTAAGCGAGTGCCCGTCAGGCAGTACTCGATCGTGTGGACGGGGCTTTAGATAAATGTGCCTGGCGATACCTGGAAGCTGCTAATGTACCACTTACCACATGTCGCCTGAGAGGTCAGAGAGAGGTCAGTTGACCCCTATAGGAGTGTAAGGACTACTTGGGCTTGTAAGCTCACCCTTGTATATTTCCGTTGAATAGAACCTACAGAACTCTACAGGTGTTTATGTTCGCTCCTGTAGTTAGAACCAAGTACCCCGAACATCTCCAAGTGTGTAATTTTGTTTGAAGGAATTTTAGCTGAAGTGAAATTGCCAGAGTTTATCTGAAGCACTGTTCAGGACCGGATTCAGGAGTGGGCAAAGTGGGCAGCTGCCCAGGGGCCTCCACAATCTGGGGGCCTCCACATATTACAATATTTTATTTATTTGTTATTCATTTGGATTATTTTTATTTTCATTCTTTAAAATTCATGTTTATCCATTCCATCACGTAAAACTATGTTCAGCAAGAAGCGTGATAGAAATTAGGCTAGCTACTCCTTAAAATTCATGAATACCCTACCTGGTTTTCCTATGAACCGTATATATTTTAATGAATGCTATTGTTTGTGTTGCTAACAATATACCGTATTTAGAATTCCACAAACATATATTGATTAAAAATGAACTGCATGGAATAACGAAATTGAGATTAAAAAAAAAACAAATAAAATATTTTTTTCATTATCACTTCCATTACGAATACCATGAGGGCGCTGTGTTTGTTGACAGTCGGTCGGAGGGGGTTGGGTCGTGTAGTATCTGCACATCGGTTGTCATGTGTCCGTCGATTAAAGAGGATACTTGCGTCACCCGTGAACTTCCCTCTATTCCTTCCTTCATCACCATCATATAAAATCATACTCGCTTCCCCCCCCCAAAAAAAAAATATTCATCCCAACTTAAAAATTCACGTTTCCTGGCCACTGAGATCACCTACCCTGACCTTACCTTTACTTTGACCTGACCTGACCTCTCCCGAATGATGCCTTATACCTTATACCCAAACGATATATACCCATACACCAAATGAAACTCGAAGAGACTGACTATAATGTGTGTGTGTGGATATTAATCTGTTATCATTCAATCAAAAGTTTATAAGGTTTTACAAAGTTGTTTTCATTTTAATGTGGACTGGAGACCCTGTATAATATAAGTTGACTAATACTATACTTATGAGTGGGAGTAAACACTAATTCACATCTCTCTCTCTCTCTCTCTCCAGTCTATTTCCCTCGTCTACTCTCTCAATAATATCATTCTCTCAATCTACATCTCTCTCTCTCTCTCTTTCTCTCTCCCGGAATATCAACAGTGAGTAAATATAAATAACCACACGATTTTACAGAATAGGGATATATATGTGTTAGAGAGAGAGAGAGAGAGAGAGAGAGATAAACTAACCATGGGACCTGATCTATCACTCATTTGAACCTAACCTAACCTAACCTCAACTATGCTTACAGAACCATTCCCCTCCGTTCCCCCCCCCCTCGGCCCCCCAGCCCTTGACTGTAGGAGGAATGGGCGAGATAGGGCAGGAAAGGTCAACTGGGTGAGTATACACAAGGTCAACAGAGGTCAGGAGCCAAGAGGTACAGATCTCCGTGGGTCATGGTGGTCATACTATATAACTGTACTGTAGAAGGTAGTCTCTCTCTCTCTCTCTCTCTCTCTCTCTCTCTCTCTCTCTCTCTCTCTCTCTCTCTCTCAGATAACCCCCAAGTTTGTTATGACTCTTCCTGGACAGTGTATTTTTATCTTCAAATAGGATATGTTATCGTGTATCTCTTGTTAGAACGAGGGAACAAATAATTTATTGAATAATGGCAGGTTGAGGGAGAGGGCGATGTACTGTACAGAACTAAACAAATAATTTTTTGGAAATACATTGTTTTTAACATTCAGTGCCATAATATTCTGACTTCTACTGTTTAACTATAATCTGCCTACGCTACCGTTCACGGGATGAATATGGGTGCACAATAAACTAGCCGCTGTATGTGGCAAAATTCAAAAGCGGATCCCCGCCCTTTTTATTACATACTAGGAAACATCTCACACTCACACACACGTATAGATGATCAGTAAGTAGGAGCCTCGACCTGAGCCCTGACAGAACGTTACAGGTGTACTATTTCGTCAGGCCGCGGTTAGGAAGTATATGAGAGTGATTTTGGAAGTTATATTTATGTTCCATATAACATATTTATGGTTTATGTGTGTGTGTGTGTGTGTGTGTGTTTGTGTGTGTGTGTGTGTGTGTGTGTGTGTGTGTGTGTGTGTGTGTGTGTGTGTGTGTGTGTGTGTGTGTGTGTGTGTGTGTGTCTGTAATTATGTTAGCTTATGTTTGGTTAGTTATTAGTTGGAGTAAGTTGTTGTAGAGATTTTTCAGGTTAGGTTAGATTAGATTGGTTTAGGTTGTGTTAGATTAGGTTAGTTATTAGTTGGAGTAAGCTAGAGTTTAGATTCTTCTGGATATACAAAACACTAAAGTTATTATCCAGCAAAATCCTCCCACACACCCCAGCAAAATGATTCACAATGGAGACTGATTAATGAATGCTTGTGTTGTGATAATAATTCCTCTTATTGATTAACGAACTTTAAATAAAATGGAACAAGGCTGAGTGATGGTTGTTGAACTGATATAGAAATGTTAAGTGGTAGTAGATATAGTGTAAAATAAGTCATTGAGTGATACTGTAGTTGTGTAGTACCCAAGTTTGGTTCACTTGTATGTTACTGATGAAATTATTCAATCAGGATTTTTTTACAAGGATGATTGGTGTACCTGAAGTTGATGATCGTTTTTTTATTATTATTATTATAATGGTTGCCCCTCCTGTAATGAGAATGGCCAGGCCCAAGGGCCACCTAGGCGTGAATTTGTTTAAGGTGTTGAAGCTGTCGCCAACACAACAACCACACCCTGAGTTAATGAGCTGAGTGACCCAGTGTCAAGGAATAGTCCGTGGCCAACTGCACTGGCTAACCATTACCCCGTAACACGACGCGCGAATCGATTAACATCCAGGTCCCCAATTACTGTTGGGTAGATAGAGGTAAATGACGCAAAGGAACTTGCTCATGGTCTCACCCTGCCCGGAAATGGAACCCGGGTTCATTCGCTTGCGAGACGAGCAAGCTGACAATTACACCGTGTGTCGCCAACGTACACACACACACACACACACACACACACACAAGTCAGAATCATGAACTCTGATCTAGAAGAAGTGAGAAATGCAGAGAGACCTGACAGTTGTAGCATTAGTAAATATGACAAATTTTGTAACAAGAGGTACCGGTATGGCCAGCATAAGGACAGAACCAGACAATGTGATGTAGTCGTGGCCAGAATTAGGCTAGGATACAGACACATCTGGCAAGTTAGTAACGCTGTACCCATACCGGAACACTCAGCATGTAAACTTTGTGATAAACCTTTAAAGCATACACTTGAACACTATATTATTGAATGTGACACTGTCAAAGACTTCAGGCCACCTGACTTACTGTATCTTGAACTATGTAATTACTTCATTGAATCAGGTGTACTTGAGGACATTCTTGCTGTTTATCCCAAATTTGCTAGTCCACACTGATTAGTCTTCAATTAGAATATGACTCCAATGTATGTGATCCACTGACCCATATATGCTGCTGGTGAATGTGATGTATTTCCTTCTTTGTGTATGAACCTCTGTCCTGCGTGGCAGTGAACAGTGGCATTACCCACATGAATCTGACCTATATATAGTGTCAATGAATATGATGCATTCTTTGTGTACGAACCTCTGTCCTGTATGGCAGTGAAAAGTGACATTACCCACATGAATCTGACCGACGTATATGTATGTATGTGTGCGTGTGTGCATGTATATGTACGTGTACATGTATATGTGTATGTATATACGTATATGTATGTATATGTGTGTGTGTGTGTGTGTGTGTTTACATATATGTATATGTACTGTCAATGAATATGATGCAACTCTTTGTGTACGAACCTCTGTCCTGCATGGCAGTGAACAGTGACATTATCCATATGAATCTGACCTCTACATTTATAGTTGTTAATGAATATGATGTATTTCTTTGTGTGTGAACCTCTGTCCTGCGTGACAGTGAGAAGTGATACCACCCTCAGTGTCAAGACCTGACTGAATTACTCAGAATAGGCAAACTGTACTACAAGCTCTGCCAATAAATTTGTTAAACTAAAAAAACACACCGAAGAGTCCAAGACGTACCACCCTCTCAGGAGCAGCAGGAGATCCCAACTGATAGGGTGGCACATACCAACTCCCTCCCTGAACCCTCCTCCCCTGGAATATCAACATGTTCTCGCCAGAAGTTGCTGTTTCATTTAGGAAAGGAATGGAACCAGTGTTAAACAGAGGTGAACAGTGGTGAACGGTGCTTAAGTCAGTGAGAACAACTCAACAGTACCAGTCGTACCCGGGTTGACCTTCACACAGTGAGGTCCCAGGTACCCAGTGATAGCGGCCCGTGAGACCCAACAACCAGCGATGTGTTAATCCGTCTACGATAGGAAGGCCTGGGACCACACCTCACTCATATAACACCATCTGTGATGGAATTACTACACCACGTGAGGTCCCTCATAACACCATCTGTGAGGTAATTACTACACCACGTGAGGTCCCTCATAACACCATCCGTGAGGGAATTACTACACCACGTGAGGCCCCTCATAACACCATCTGCGAGGGAATTACTACACCACGCCAGGTCCCTCATAACACCATCTGAGGGAACTACTACACCACGTGAGTTCCTCCTAACACCATCTGGGAGGGAGTTACTACACTACGAGTTTGCTGTTGAACACCTACAATAATCTGTATGTTCATTGTATGTTCCTTCACACTTTTTCTGTGAAGGCTTTTTGTTAAACCACCATGTATGCTTATTAAGAAAGTCATTTTATGTCCAATGTATATTTTCGCCTTCCGGGCTGCAGAACTTTCAATAAACGTTAGTGTATTATTATTATTATTATTACACACGTCTCCTGGGGAAATATGAAGATCTTGCTTGGCATATTTTCATCCTACACCAACAGGAAGCGACAGACAGACACATCACAACCACCAAGTTTTTCTCAAATTAACATAATCTCTTGTCGTCGTGTCCGTGTGGCTGTCGTGTTTGTCAATCCAGCCATTTCTCTTCTTTCTTCTCTCATGATTATTTCTTCTTTTATTTAATGTTTTTGTTGATTTTCGTCTTCATTTCTTCATTTAAAATTTTCGTGATTTCTTTCCTTCCCTCTATCCTTTTTTCTTTCCTCGCCATCCTCTTTATTTTCACCCTTCCAACATCTTTATCAGTTTTTCAATTTTCCCTGTCTCTTTCCTCCCTTCCTTTTCCTATACTCATCTTTCCTTCAACCTTCCCTCCTTCATAATTCCTCTCCATCTCTCCCTCTATTCCTTCCTTCATCACCATCATATAAAATCATACTCGCTTCCCCCCTCCCTCCTCCCCCCCCAAAAAAAAATATTCATCCCAACTTAAAAATTCACGTTTCCTGGCCACTGAGATCACCTACCCTGACCTTACCTTTACTTTGACCTGACCTGACCTCTCCCGAATGATGCCTTATACCTTATACCCAAACGATATATACCCATACATCAAATGAAACTCGAAGAGACTGACTATAATGTGTGTGTGTGGATATTAATCTGTTATCATTCAATCAAAAGTTTATAAGGTTTTACAAAGTTGTTTTCATTTTAATGTGGACTGGAGACCCTGTATAATATAAGTTGACTAATACTATACTTATGAGTGGGAGTAAACACTAATTCACATCTCTCTCTCTCTCTCTCTCTCTCTCTCTCCCGGAATATCAACAGTGAGTAAATATAAATAACCACACGATTTTACAGAATAGGGATATATATGTGTTAGAGAGAGAGAGAGAGAGAGAGAGAGAGATAAACTAACCATGGGACCTGATCTATCACTCATTTGAACCTAACCTAACCTAACCTCAACTATGCTTACAGAACTATTCCCCTCCGTCCCCCCCCCGTAGGCCCCCCAGCCCTTGACTGTAGGAGGAATGGGCGAGATAGGGCAGGAAAGGTCAACTGGGTGAGTATACACAAGGTCAACAGAGGTCAGGAGCCAAGAGGTACAGATCTCCGTGGGTCATGGTGGTCATAGTATATAACTGTACTGTAGAAGGTATTGTCTCTCTCACCATATATATACTCCTCTCTTTCTCTCTCTCTCTCTCTCTCTCTCTCTCTCAGATAACCCCCAAGTTTGTTATGACACTTCCTGGACAGTGTATTTTTATCTTCAAATAGGATATGTTATCGTGTATCTCTTGTTAGAACGAGGGAACAAATAATGACATTGTTAGGAATAATAAAGGTTGAGGGAGAGGGCAATCTTCATACCAAATATAAGCTCAAATAGAATGCGAGGAAATACATTGTTTTTTAACATTCAGTGCCATAATATCCTGAAAGGTACTCGTTAACTTTCATAATTTTGCCTTACCGATCACAGGAGGAGTAAGGGGGTGCACAATAAACTAACTGCTGTATGTGGCAAAATTCAAAAGCGGATACCCGCCTTTTTTATTACATACCAGGCAACATCTCACACACACACACACGCACGTATAGATGATCAGTAAGGAGAAGCCTCGACCTGAGCCCTGACAGAACGTTACAGGTGTACTATTTCGTCAGGCCGCGGTTAGGAAGTATATGAGAGTGATTTTGGAAGTTACATTTATGTTCCATATAGCATATTTATGGTTTATGTGTGTGTGTGTGTGTGTGTGTGTGTGTGTGTGTGTCTATCTGTCTGTAATTATGTTAGCTTATGTTTGGTTAGATATTAGTTGGAGTAAGTTGTCGTGGAGATTTTTCAGGTTAGGTTAGATTAGATTAGGTTAGGTTGTGTTAGATTAGGTTAGTTATTAGTTGGAGTAAGCTGGAGTTAAGATTCTTCTGGATATACAAAACACTAAAGTTATTATCCAGCGTAATCCTCCCACACACCCCAGCAAAATGATTCACAATGGAGACTGATTAATGAATGCTTGTGTTGTGATAATAATTCCTCTTATTGATTAACGAACTTTAAATAAAATGGAACAAGGTTGAGTGATGGTTGTTGAACTGATATAGAAATGTTAAGTGGTAGTAGATATAGTGTAAAATAAGTCATTGAGTGATACTGTGGTTGTGTAGTACCCAAGTTTGGTTCACTTGTATGTTACTGAGGAAATTATTCAATCAGGATTTTTTTACAAGGATGATTGGTGTACCTGAAATTGATGATCGTTTTATTTATTTATTTTTTTTTATTATTATAATGGTTGCCCCTCCTGTAATGAGAATGGCCAGGCTCAAGGGCCACCTAGGCGTGAATTTGTTTAAGGTGTTGAAGCTGTCGCCAAC
>NW_024757019.1:0-15000 GCF_018991925.1 Homarus americanus
GCTTTCACTGTCCTCTTGCCAGCTTGTCTCTCTCATCCTTTTAGAAATTTCTTTCTTTTTCACTACCTCTTGTTGTAGCTGTATTTTCTCACTTTCGAACTTCCCTTGTGCTTCATCACTCGTATTAAACTCATCGCTACTCAACTCAAGGTCTTCAAGAACTTCGTCCAATACTATCTTTTCTTTACTCTTCCATGTAGAGTTCTTAAGCGATAATTCACTTTCCATGGGGCAATGTTGACATCCCACAACACCCAGCCAGGAGTGATGGGACCCCGAGCAGTTATTTTCGTGTGGTAAACAGTAAGTTCTCAACACCAAAGTTGCTTGACGATACTTATCTTATCCTCAGGTCCTTATACACAAGTAGGTAAGTCTATATATCCTTCAGATAATGTAATAGGCTCGAAAACATCCCAAATTTGGGAGCTAGCACTCACAGCTGTGTTTACCAGTGCCCGCCACCCAACAATGTCGTGGGAAAATGGAGGACTCAGGCGTCTTGAAGCGATGAGAAATCGGACGCCTCAGTTGGGAGACTCAATAAAGAAGGCATAGCTACATGTTTTGTGGGCTATTGAGCGTGGTCATTACACAGTGTATTTCACTAACTTATCTGCATTATTTTTGCGAAGTTTGTAAAAAAATGCTATAGACCGAATTACGTCCAGTCATACAAAATAAAGGCCAATTGTGCTACTTTGCTGTAAAATATTTTTTTTTGTTCCTGAAGCTTAAACCCGGTGATATACCGTGTATTGCCATAACCTGGATGATTAAGTGAACCGTAACACAACACAACAACTTCACTGTGACTCATATTGATCTATTATGTTTTGCTTCTCTAAAGAGGGAGATTCCCTGTAGATAACATTATAGTCCTACTGTAGTCTACACAGCCTTACAGTGACTATCTTGTGCAGAAACACCAGAAACTCTACAAAAACTAACTACAGAAAAGTAACTCTGTCGTTATTAATAAAACTAAAATATTTTAAAAAGTTCTATTATTTCGCAAATTATACCTTTTAATGGTGTACAGTTATTCTTCAACTTCAGGAAGATAACGTCGTATAAAAAGCTAATCAGAATTTTATTTCATAAAGCCAAGTGTCAGTGAGTACGTCGCCATTTGCCCTGGTGGCATGCCAGTCAACGACCAGGCCGAGGCAGGACCACCAGACGACATCCCCACCACTACCTCAGCCGTCGACCACTACCTACCAAAGTCCTCCACCACAAATTCTCCTGGGTCAGAATCACTTTTCAGTCCATTTTCCACTGCATCGGACAGGTGAGTGGTGGTGCTGAGCATTGCTTTCAAGTGACTCTAGGATGTCTACACCTCATTCCACTCGTTACCGAAATATCTCAAGTCTGTGACGTTTTTCTGAACTCTTGGTGGATAATTTAGAATAAAGAATGAATCTGGTAAAAATAGCGTTTGTAAAAGTTGTTGATGCTAAAGTATGTATAATAAACCCGGATAACATGGTGAGCAGATCAGGCTAATAATGGGGAGACGGAATTGTAAAAAAAGATAAAGTAGATATTGTTGACAAAGCAAATAAAGGTGTAAGCCAAACAGGTAAAATAGGGTGAATGACAGTGAGTGGCAAAATAGGGTGAATGACAGTGAGTGGCAAAATAGGGTGAATGACAGTGAGTGGCAAAATAGCATCACAAGGCCCGAGGGACACAAGGTTTACAAAAGGATTTAAATATTTGCCTCTGACGATGTGGTGGTAATCCTTATCATGTCGAACATCTTACTGCCCTTTATCTTGTCTCACCAACTTCCTATCATCCTTATCCGCTGACCATAATCCTGTCATGCTTATCTTATCTCACCATCTTACCATAGACAACTTTGACTCATCACCTTCGTTTTTCATCAGAACTGCTCTTCTTGTATTTACTTGCGAGCAGTTTTTCACGGAATTCGTGGGGTCGGCTACTCAGCGACAAACAGCGTTTGTAGGGGAGAAATCCACTACAGTACCACTGGGTCTCTGCTTATCGCCTTCCTGTCAAGGTGAGTAATGGCTCTTGTAAACCACACACATCTGCTCGGTCTTGAGGGTTTTCTATAGGTTAAGTGTTTGTGTAACCACTTAAGAGTTAGTGTTACCACTTACAAGTTATTGTTACCACTTGTATTGGTACACAGTTAAAGTAACTTATTTGTTACTTGTAGTAGTCACTTATTTGTTGTGTTACTTTATAAGTATTTTTTTTGGTACTTATAAAGTTTTCTCTCTAATTCACTAGAAATCACTGGAACTTGAAGCACTGATAAGTTGTTTTTAGATTCGTAACCGCTACCACCATTGTTTGTGATTCGTAACGGCTACCACCATTGTTTGTGATTCGTAACGGCTACCACCATTGTTTGTGATTCGTAACCGCTGCCACCATTGTTTGGGCCGGGGTTTGATATCAAACGATCTCACTTGTTAACACTTGTCTGAATGAGTGTAGAGTAGTAGCTGGTACCTTTGATGAAGCTGGGTGAGATAATAGGTAGTCTCACGGCGTGTCACCTTTGATACAGTCGTAGTTTTGAGTCGTTGAGTCGTCCAAGCCCACCTGGGTTACACTTGTAATTATCTTAGCTTGTAAGTATACACAAGTGTACAGAGGTTCTGTTATCTTCATTTGTGGTTCCTTGGTTTAATGTAAACACACTTGGTGATTTTCTCGTTATATTGGATGCTCTGGTAGTTACAGAATTGTTTGTTGACAGACTACTGAGCATTAGCTATTAGCTTGTAATTAGCTGATAAAATTAGAGAAAGATACAGCCTTGGGAGCTATGCTCACACACGTCTCTTTGGTACGGTGTCTGGCTGTGAAATGGTGAACTGTGTGAAGCTGTGAACTTGGTAAACCTCTCTCTGTCTGCTTGTAAGGGGGTATGTAATCTATACGTCAACACAGAGATAAGAGGCTACACTCATAAGAACATAAGAACATAAGAATGGAGGAAACTGCAGCGGGCCTATTGGCCCATACTGGGCAGTCCCGTTTACACCCAACCCCTATTGCTCATATAAGCATCCAACCTATGTTTGAAGCTATTCAGCTTATTCGAGTTAATGATGATATTTGGTAACTTGTTCCATTCATCCACTACTCTGTTTCCAAACCAGTGTTTACCTATTTCCCGCCTAAATCTAAATTTGTCTAATTTAAAACCATTGTTACGAGTTCGCTCCTGGTTGGATAGTTTGAGTACCTTTGTAATGTCCCCTTTGTTTAGCCCTGCCTTCCACTTATACACCTCTATCAGGTCGCCCCTCGCTCTACGTCTCTGGAGGGAGTGGAAATTAAGATGCTTTAACCTGTCTCTATACTCAAGGTTCCTAATGCCCGGGATTAGTCTTGTCATTCTCCTCTGAATTCTTTCCAAGGATTCTATATTCATTCTGTAATACGGTGACCAGAACTGAACTGCGTAATCCAGGTGTGGTCTCACAAGAGCAAGATACAGTTTTAGGATGACTTCGCTAGTCTTGTAACTAACACTCCTTTGTATGAACTCAAGTACTTTATTAGCCTTGTTACAAGCAAAAACACATTGCTTACTTGGCTTAAGGTTCCTACTTATCATTACTCCTAAATCTCTCTCGCAGTCGGATTTCTCTATGGCATCGTTGTTCATCAGGAATCTGGTTTCCCTGTTTACATTTCCTGTACTGAGTACTTTACATTTGTCCACGTTGAATTTCATCTGCCATTTTTCAGACCATTCGAAAAATTTGTTTAGATCTTCCTGTAGTTTTGCTGAGTCCTCGTCAGATTTAATAACACGTCCTATTTTAGTGTCATCAGCAAATTTACTTATGTTGCTGTCTATGCCGATATATATGTCGTTTATGTATATAATAAATAATAATGGTCCAAGTACTGAGCCTTGGGGAACTCCACTTGTGACGTTGCTCCAATGGGACTTAGTGCCGTTAATGCTCACTCGCTGTTTCCTGTCCTGTAACCACGCCCTAATCCATTTAAGGATGTTACCTTTGACGCCATGAGCTTCTACCTTTCTAATTAGTCTTTCGAGGGGGACTCTGTCGAAGGCTTTGCTTAAGTCGAGATATACCACATCATAATTGTGCCCCTCGTCCACCTATTCGATAACTGATGAAAAGAATGTTAATAGATTAGTTAGACAAGAACGTCCGCTTGTGAAGCCATGCTGGGAATCATTGATCAATCTGTGCTTCTCCAGATGATTTCGAATAGAGTTTGAAATGATTGCTTCCAGTAATTTGCCTACTATTGATGTTAGACTGATTGGGCGGTAGTTAGAGGATAGTGATCTATCCCCCTTCTTGAAAATCGGTATTACATTCGCTTTCCTCCAGGATTCTGGTACTACACCTGTTTTTAAGGACATGTTAAACAACTTTGCTAAGGGCATACTAAGCTCTTCCTTACATTCCTTTAATACTCTGGCGAATATCTCATCTGGACCAGGTGACTTATTAGGCTTTAGTTTGTCTATTTGCTTAATAACATCGTTACTAGTCACTACTATCTCGCTTAATTTGTTTTCTTCACTATCTCTGAATAGAGCCGGTGCCTCGGGTATCATGTTTAAATTTTCGGTGGTGAAAACTGTTGAAAAATATTTATTCAAATTATTGCTCATTTCTCTCGTTATCAGTGAGCTCGCCGGTGTCTGACCATATTGGTCCAATCTTTTCTCGTGTTTTAGTTTGATACATTTGGTAGAATCCTTTGGGGTTTGTCTTTGCCTCCCTTGCTATCCTTACCTCATTATTCCTCTTTGCTTTCCTTATATCGGTTTTAACCCTACTCGCCAATACCCTATAATAGTCCCGGAAGGTGAATTTCGTCACGATTTATCCTTCTACCTATAGCCTTCCTTTGGCCAATGATGTTCTTTAAATAATTATTTATCCATTTAAGGTTATTGTTGTCTGATGTGAGTTTTTTGTATGGTATGTTCTGCCTTTGTGCATTAAGTAACTCACTATTTAAATTGTCGTGGAACTCGGCAATCTCAGATCTCGTTATCAGGTCGGTGTCATCTGTCAGGTTCACGGCCAAGCGCGACACCCCCTCTCTCAGCTGCCTCTTTAAACTGTCAAAGTTCGCCCTTCTGAAATCTGGTACTTTAGTGGAATTTTCCTTACGTCTGCCCTGAAAATCTAACTGGAATCTAATTTCTTTGTGATCGCTGTTTGCAAGTTCGTTCCCTACCTCGACACTGCTAATGAGGTTTTCTCTGTTTGACAGAACTAAATCGAGTATATTATTACCCCGTGTGGGTTCCGTTATATGTTGACTTAGAAAACAGTCCTGGATCGTCTCGAGAAAAACCTCTGATTCTGAGTTACCTGTAAGGTCAGTCCAATCTATTTGGCCAAGGTTAAAGTCGCCTACTATACGGACTTTGTTGTGTATGGAAGCCCTGGGCATTTCATCCCAGATAAGTCGCTCATTGACTCAATCAAGATTGGGAGGTCTATATATTACTCCTGTGATTAATTTTTCCCTACTGTCGATTAATTCAATCCAAATTGTTTCTGTATTCCTCTCAGTTTTTATTTCCAAATTTATTTCACACTTCAGATTATCCCTAACATAGATTGCTACGCCGCCTCCTTTCCTGGTTTGCCTATCGGTATGGAACAGTTTGTAACCCGCAATTTGGTATTCGACTGGTAACTCACGTGTGTCTAGGTTGATCCATGTTTCAGTGAATGCTATTATATCGATTTTTTCGGTACATACCAAGGCCCAATATCATCCATTTTGTTTCTCATACTTCTACTGTTCGCGTAGTATACATTTAAGTTAGTTGTGTTCTGAGTCCTCCCTTTACCGCGTTTAGTTTTAAACTCCCTGTCTAATTTAGTTTTGTCATCATTCCTAACACTATTTCCCTGTAATCTTTCACTTTGTTTACCCGCTCCCACTGCAGTCTCCTCCACCCCCGTGCTCATATGTTCTCCTAGCAGCTTAAAGACTTCGATATCTTTTGAACTGCCCCCTCTAGAGCTCCAGCCAGGGTTGCTACTTCATCCCTAGACAGGTGCACCCCATCCCTAGCATAAAGGTCCCTTCTGCCATAGAAGTTGTCCCAGTTGTCAATGAATGGGACTGATATTGACCTGCAATATCTGCCAAGACGGGCGTTGACACCAACTGCCCTTGACAACCATTCACTGCCAACTCTCCTTCTAGGCAGGACACCTCATATGATAGGGATCCCTCCTTTAGTCCTAATACGATCTATAGCTGCCTTGAAATTATCAAGAAGCTCCTCGCTCCTACACCGGCCAATATCATTGCCTCCTGCACTGAGGCAGATAATGGGTTTGTTCCCATTACCAGACAAGATATTGTCCATCCTGTCAATTATATCCCCCACCCCAGCCCCTGGCAAACACACCCTCATCCTTTTTTTTTTTTTTTTACCACAAAAGGCCCTGTCCATGTACCTTACCTGTGAGTCACCAACAATTAAAGTTTTTATACCTTCCTTGTCATCCCTGTCCCTGACTGTTCTAAAGTCCAATTCGTCTATCAAGGGACTGAACGGGTTGTTACACTTAGCTGTTGTTGTCGTTGTTGTCGTATCCTGGTGTACTTCTTCACCACCAGCTTCGTCTTCCCACTACTCGCCACCTTCCACTCGCTTGAGTTTTCGTCAGACACTGGCTCCCCTTTATATTTCGCCAGCTCTTCCTTTAATTTCAGGTTCTCCAACGTGGACCTCTCAATTTCTTCCTTGGCCCTCGCCAATTCTTCCATGGACCACTCCAGTTTGGTCAACAAACTCACATACCCAAGACCGCACATAGCACTGGCCATATCTGATAATTACCCCTTGGGAGCTAACCCAGCCGTGACCTTTCCCCTAGTGAGGTCAGAACACAACTGAGGTCAGAACACAACTGACTGAGGTCAGAACACAACTCCACAGGCCTACTCTCACAGAGGCCTGGGGACATATATTTATGGGTTGTAACCTGAATCTGTGTGAAATTACAAATGTTTATGTGCTGTTTACCCAAGGAGGTGTGACAGAACAAATGCTTATGTAGCTGTATGCTCAATAGTCTGGGTGATAGAATGTATATAATGAATATATGTCTTTAGCCCATATTTATATAATACTGATTGATAGAGGCTAGAACATGCACTGCAACACACCCAATAAACTGCAACAATACGCAGCAATAAACACTAACCTAACCTAACCCTGACCTAACCTAACCTCCCCTGTGTTGGTTAGGTTAAGTTAGGTTAGTGTCAGTTTAAGTTATATTAGACCAGGTTATGTCAGGTAAGGTCAGGTTACATCATGTTATGTCAGGTGAGGTCAGGTTACATCATGACTGAGGTCAGGTTACATCATGTTATGTCAGGTGAGGTCAGGTTACATCATGACTTTCAGGTGAGGTCAGGTTACATCATGTTATGTCAGGTGAGGTCAGGTTACATCATGTTATGTCAGGTGAGGTCAGGTTACATCATGTTATGTCAGGTGAGGTCAGGTTACATCATGTTATGTCAGGTGAGGTCAGGTTACATCATGTTATGCCAGGTGAGGTCAGGTTACATATTGTTATGTCAGGTGAGGTCAGGTTACATCATATTATGACAGGTGAGGTTCGGTTAGGTTCAGGTCATGTCAGGTCAGACGAGGTTTGAGCTGGGTCAACAAAATCTGGAAACACAGGAGGCAGTATTTACGAGAATCTAAATTATGTAAGAGAGGCGTCAGAGTGGGAGACGGACGGCAGCAGGGGGCAGCGTCCTCACCATAAAACTGGCGGTGTTTACATGACGTGATGCTGGGATAAACATGGATAGTCTAGGGATATTGTGACGCTGGGATAAATCTGACACACACACACACACACACACACACACACACACACACACACACTGACTAAAAATCGTTAAAAACCCTCCTTAAAACTCACTTACAATCCCTAAATTAAATCCCAACTTGGCACAACTCACTAAAAGCAAAACACACACACACACACACTCGCTAAAAATCGTTAAAAACCCTCCCTAAAACTCGCTTAAAATTCCTAAATTAAATCCCAACTTGGCACAACTCACTAAAAACAACACACGCACACTAGCCAAAAATCGCTAAAATCCTCCCTAAAATCGCTTAAAATCCCAAAATTAAATCCCTTTATATACGACAATTAAGACAATTTTATATAGCTAAATTCCAACTGTATCTCCAAATATGTTAAATATATTCCGTCAATATGTAACGTTAGGGAAAATATCTCTAAGTCAATTTCCATCTATTTAAATCACATAGAAGCATCGCTTATTAATTTCCATCCATAACTTCTTGGACGCTTAATGCCCCCCCCCCCCACGGCTATTTTTTTTCCTCAGACCCACAGACTAGTGCTGCCCTCCCCCTCCTGTGGTCACTTGATGAACTAACCAATAAACAGAATAACAGACTGTTGTGGGGAGGGGAGGGGCATATACCGTTTAATAACAGGAGGAATTAACGCATAAATCAGGGATATGAGTTGTGGATCATGTAATCAAGGGATAGCGGGCCTTTGTAGCATTTTAATTAGGGGAATAGACGCGGGATTCATGAATGATTCTCTCCCTTAAGGGCTGATGTGACCTTGACCTAAACCCAGGGATAATTCTTCACACTAGACAGACTGACAGACAGATAGACACCCACAGACATCCATTCATCCACCAAGACATCCATTCACCCACCAAGACATCCATTCATCCACCAAGACATCCATTCATCCACCAAGACATCCATTCATCCATCAAGACATCCATTCATCCACCAAGACATCCATTCATCCACCAAGACATCCATTCACCCACTGTAAGGGCGGAAACGATCCTCCGGCTAGTTACCGTTGCTAACTCGCTCGTTTGCTGGTGCAGACGACACTTGGGGTGGTTGGACTGAGGTGAGAACGGCAGGGACTATCACCGCCGCCGGCAGATTCAACCCAGCCGCCATACCGTCAGTATCTAGCTACCCTGCTGTCCGTCAAATTTCTGGCTGTGATCTCATCATAGGTCCTGGACTCGTGGGCTGTGTTCCCAGACCTTCACCTATCAACTGCCAACTCTCTGGTCATCTACCACTATCGCATACCACGACCATCAGTTCATCACATTCCGTCGGTGCCCCGGTGTTCTCCTGCCTTTTTCAAGACGTCGCTGAGTGTGGAATTGAAGTGGATGCTTCCCTATCCTGAGTGTGCATCACCGTGTTCCAGAACCTTCCCCCAGGGCCACTGCCGTAGGAAATATTTGTTCATCGTTTGTTTTCTATAATTGTTTGATTCTATTAATTGCTGACTCCCCTGTATTGTTCGATTCTATCAATTGTTGACTCCATTTAATTGTTTGAATCCATTAATTGCTGACTCCCATTATTTGTTTGATTCCTTTAAGTGTTTGCTTCCATTAATTGTTTGACTCCCATAATTATTTGATGTTTGTTGAGTGGTGTCAGAGTTTTGTTATATTTTTATAGTAAAGAGATGCCAATCTCTAACGGTTGTTTGTTATTCCTCGGAAAACCATGGTCCTTGACTTTCCTTTATTAAGATCCTGATTAGCCTGGTAAGGGATTTCTATCCCTAAGTCCTAGGCCTTTACAAGTGGCGACCTTGCCAGGATTGTCTCTGACCTTTGGTTTCTGAGGTTTAACATTCGTTCCGGTGTTGTTGTAAGTCGCCGTGAGCGCGCCACCTTGCTGTCTGTGGCCCGGAAGCAAGTGTTGTTCAGTGGTTATCCCTTCCTTCTGTGTGCTAATTTTGTTGCTCTCCCTTGTACTTGGGGAAGTTAATTAGTGTTGGTTGGGGTGCACTGTGGATGCTGTCATAGCATATATGTTGTTGTTTCACCTGGTGCGGTTTCGTTACCCTGAGGTGATTCAGCTGGGCTGGGTGCGGAACGAGGTTCCCTCCAGTCGGATCAAATCATTTACTGGTCTGATTGAGCCACTAGGTGAGTTGCCTTTGGCTATTTGCGGGGTAAGTTGTTTGTTTTTTCCTTTGTTCTTGGCCTTTCGGATCATTATGTCTGCTTTTGAGGTGTGGAAAGGTCAAGCGGTGGCCCTGGGTCTGACAGGTAGTGACATTGGTCAGTATGTGGTCACCCAACAGAATGCCGAGAGAGAGGAACGTCAGAGAGAGAGAGAGGCACGTCAGAAAGAGAGAGAGAGAGAGAGAGGAACGTCAGAAAGAGAGAGAGTTGGAGGAACGCCAGAGAGAAAGAGAGTTGGAGGAACGTCAGAAAGAGAGAAAGAGAGTTGGAGGAACGTCAGAAAGAGAGAGAAAGAGAGTTGGAATTAGCTAAGTTGCAGGCAGAAAAGGACCTAGAACTGGCTAGGATTAATGCTTCAAGTAGACCAGCATCCTCTGGCCATATACAAGACAATGTGGTAAAACCCAGCTTGCCTGTGTACCGTGAAGGAGAAGACATCGCCTCCTACCTTGTTAGGTTTGAGCGGGTAGCTGAGCTGCTTGGTGTAGCCCCAGATAGCTATGCTGTAAGGTTGGGTAGCCTACTGAGTGGTAAGCCGGTAGAAATTTACACGTCCCTGTCTGCCGACATCACCCGAGATTACTTCTTGTTGAAGCAAGCTCTCTTGCGAGGATTTTGCAAGACTTCTGACGGTTATCGTGCTGATTTTCGCAGAACGAAGATTAGAGAGGGAGAAACGTACCAGCAGTTTTCGATTCACCTGGGTCGTTTATTTCAACAATGGCTGGAGACATCAGGGGTTGAAGAAACCTTTGAGTCTCTCTCTAACTTCATGATATTAGATCAGTTTTTGTCTTCTCTACCTCCAGACTTGAGAATTTTCATCAAAGAACACCAGCCAGCGACGCTTGGACAAGCTGTGCAACTTGCCGACAACTGGGCGTCTGCTCGCAACGCCTACCCCAAGTCTTCCCCTCCTGTAGTGAAGATTGCGAAGCCTCCGTCCTCCGAGGAACCATCCCCAGGAGTACACAAGAGTAGTTCACCAGCCGTGCGGTGTCACAGCTGCGGAGGAGAAGGGCACATTCGTTCTCGCTGTCCCAGGAATCCCCTCGCCTTCAAGACTGCTGACACTCAACCCAGCAACAAGGTCGGATTCTGTTTGGAGGTCAGGAGCTGCCCCCGTTATTGTGTCAGTGGAACAATCAATGGGTCTAGGGCATCTACTTTCATCAGGGACACTGGTTGCTCGTGCATTATTGTCTCTGAAGAAGCCCTGCCTGACGCTGACATCTCCAGCTGCCCGAAGGTTAGTGTCGCCGATTATTTAGGTCGTGTTGACCAGTTCCCTGTTGTTAGGTGCTACCTGCGTTGCCCCTATTTCACTGGTTGGTCTAATGTGGTAAGAGCTCCCATTAAATTTGCTAGTGTCCTCATTGGTAATGTTCCCGGTGTTCGTGACCCTAACGACCCGGAAACGTTAAAACTCTCCTCGCCACCAGCACCAGTCTCCTCGCCACCAGCACTAGTCCCCACGCCACCTGCTGAGGACGACGACTCGCCACCTGCCGAGGTCGCCTCGCCACCCTCTCACGCCGCCACGCCTGCCGCCAAGGTCCAAGCTGTAGGGCCACGGACGGCGAAGGTGAAACGACCGCATCCCCTGATTCTGCCGAATTTGTTGCCACTGACTGTGACGCCCAAGGAGTTCGCCAAGCTTCAAGACTCGTGTGCCACTCTGAAGCAGGTAAGGGAGAAGGTGACTTCCGGGGAGGAGGATCAGGTGAGAGATGGGTCGGTTTATAAGTTTGTTTCTATTAATGGGGTGTTACACAGGTCTTGTGTTTCATCCAAGCGACCAGCTAAAGTAGGTCGGTTTTTACTTGTTGTCCCTGATGTTTGTCGTAGTAACATTCTCTCTGTAGCTCACAAGAGCTCTCTTGTAAGTCCCTGTTCTCGTAGGAAAACTTATAGGAAGGTTGCTGATCAGTTTTACTGGCCAGGTATGGGAGCGGATATTAGAGCTTTTTGTAGGAGTTGTGATCAGTGCCCACGTATGTCCGCCAAGGGTAGAGTCCGTCCTGTTCCACTTGAACCCTTACCTGTCGTTGCAGAACCATCTTCTCGGGTAGCCATAGATTTTGTTGGACGATTCTCACCCCCTTCCTCTAAGAAGCCTAAATTACATCAAGCTAATTTGTTAAAGCAATATAATTGCAGGACCCACATTGCTCGTGTCCTTGACGACGTCCCCGAGCTGGAGTTAGTCGAGGCACTACCCTGCAAGAGTTCCTGTGGAGTTCAGATGCCAGAGTCTGTTGATCTCGATTGCCAGTTGCTGCCAACACCTGACGAGATAGAAGAATCCTCTACGACTGGAATTGGGCCCAAACTTAAACTTGGACTGAAGTGGACCCCACATGCAGTTCCTTGATAAGGCCTTCGTTTTGGACATCAAGTTTCCACCTATTCTTTTCTATGACCTTTCTTTATTGTGCAATGTGTATTTAAGCATTTGTTGCAAGATGATTATGCTTTGTGTACTAATCTTAAGTTTTAATCTACCTTACAGTAGATTTTTGTTGGGGGAGCAGTGTAAAGGCGGAAACGATCCTCCGGCTAGTTACCGTTGCTAACTCGCTCGTTTGCTGGTGCAGACGACACTTGGGGTGGTTGGACAGAGGTGAGAACGGCAGCGACTATCACCGCCGCCGGCAGATTCAACCCAGCCGCCATACCGTCAGTATCTAGCTACCCTGCTGTCCGTCAAATTTCTGGCTGTGATCTCATCATAGGTCCTGGACTCGTGGGCTGTGTTCCCAGACCTTCACCTATCAACTTCCAACTCTCTGGTCATCTACCACTATCGCATACCACGACCATCAGTTCATCACATTCCGTCGGTGCCCCGGTGTTCTCCTGCCTTTTTCAAGACGTCGCTGAGTGTGGAATTGAAGTGGACGCTTCCCTATCCTGAGCGTGCATCACCGTGTTCCAGAACCTTCCCCCAGGGCCACTGCCGTAGGAAATATTTGTTCATCGTTTGTTTTCTATAATTGTTTGATTCTATTAATTGCTGACTCCCCTGTATTGTTCGATTCTATCAATTGTTGACTCCATTTAATTGTTTGAATCCATTAATTGCTGACTCCCATTATTTGTTTGATTCCTTTAAGTTGTTGCTTCCATTAATTGTTTGACTCCCATAATTATTTGATGATTGTCGAGTGGTGTCAGAGTTTTGTGTTATATTTTTATAGTAAAGAGATGCCAATCTCTAACGGTTGTTTGTTATTCCTCGGAAAACCATGGTCCTTGACTTTCCTTTATTAAGATCCTGATTAGCCTGGTAAGGGATTTCTATCCCTAAGTCCTAGGCCTTTACACCCACCAAAATATCCATTCATCCACCTAGACAACACACACACAGACATCCAAAAGCCAAGACATCCATTCACCCACCAAGACATCCATTCATCCACACAGACAGACAAACCTCCCTAGCCACAATACATCCGCTTTCAACAGGTGGATCAAAGCGGCACAGAGTCTTTCGTTCTTTAAGCCACACAGGATGACTCGTCTCATTTACTTTCTTCAGTAATTAAGAAAAATTATTTGGACTACAATATTGTGTTTGGTTCCTGTATTTCCGTTGCTGACATTTTTTACCATTTAAGGCTGACATTTTTGCTAAGGAAGGCTGACATTTTTGTGAAGGAAGGCTGACATTTTTGCTAAGGAAGACTAACATTTTTGCTAAGGAAGGCTGACATTTTTGTTAAGGAAGGCTGACATTTTTTACCACGAAAGGCTGACATATTTTACAGCCCAGAATAAACATGATACAGTTACAGCATGATAGACTCTTAACAGGTACAGCAGGATACAAGCAGGATAGCTTAGTCATGGTCTAACCTCACCTTTAAACACATTGACTCGTCTAATTTGTGAGTGAGTGTTGGTATGAGTGGCGCTTGAGTGAGTGGCGCTTAAGTGAGTGACGCCAAAGTGAACGTCTCGTAACTCGCGCTGGGACCAAATACCACCGGACAGAAGCTTTACTGGACAAAATAATAAACTAGACAAAACCTCCCCATCAAAATGTAATGCTGGGAAAAAATCTCACCGCCAAAATACAATAATGGACAAAATCCCACCATCAAAATAATAAATCGGACAAAAATCCACCATCAAAATAATAAATCGGACAAAATCCCACCATCAAAATAATAAATCGGACAAAAACCCCAGCAAAATTGAACAAAAAATCCCCGCCAAAATAAATCAGACCAAAATCCACCCACCAAAATCATTAATAATTCCCTAAACAGTTAAAGGGAGATGACAGCGCCATTAACAGATGATCCTTTACGTGTTATGTGAGGGATCAGATAACTTCTGTTTACATACACGAGTGGGTGGCCAAAACACGTGTTGCTTTGTTTACCTAACCATTTGGGGCCAAAACACGTGTTGCTTTGTTTACATACACGAGTGGGTGACTCAACCAAACTTACCCACGAACGAATCGACTCATTTTTCTGCTGACTGACTCGAAATGGAAACCTGGGATAAACATCTTCCTTTTTTTACCTCCGGAATTACGACCTTCGCCTACCCACGGCTTCATCTCTCCCTCGATACGGATAGATGCGTCCCCAAGACCACCAGCCAACCTTCAGGAGATCAAAGGCAGTTACTATCCGCCTCACTGCCTCCCAACGCCCTCTCTACAGCCTCATTGCCTCCCACTCCCAACTCCCTCTCTACGGCCTGACTGCCTCCAACGCCCTCTCTACGGCAAGGTTAGGTTAGATATGGTTAGGAAAGCTTAGATTAGGTTAAACACGGTTAGTTTAGGCAAGGAAGTTAGATTAGACAAGGTTAATTTAGATTAGGTTAGGCAAGGTTCGATTATGTTAGGCAAGGTTAGATTACGTTAGGCAAGGTTATGTTACGTTAGGCAAGGTTATGTTACGTTAGGCAAGGTTATGTTACGTTAGG
>NW_024757019.1:20000-27891 GCF_018991925.1 Homarus americanus
TAAATGGCACCGAAACTGTACTAAGACTCTTAACATTTCCAACGGTACAGACAAACACATTATCATAAACACAAGGATCACAGATGTAACCTCGACACAAGTGTTTCATTTCCAAATTCAGATGCAAAATTTTATCAATATTCCAACACGCAAACATTGTTCACTCACATATTATTATTCACACCTGTTCTTCCCAGTTCGTAGCTCCATTGTTCGATCTTCCACAACAGCGATCAGAGAGGTGATAACTGCTTGTCACAGGTGCCAATCATTACTCTATCATAAGCAGTCCCATCTGTTCTAACCTAACCTTGAATTCTAAAGACAAATTGTTTGGGTAACCCGAACACAAATATTTGTGTCAAGGATTATCATATCCAGGCCTCAGTTCTCTTACTTATAATGTATGTGTTGTACTGCTGTTACTATTATTATCATTATTATTATTACTACTACTACCATCATTATCATTATTATTATCATTATCATTATTACTACTACTACCATCATTATCATTATTATTTTCATTATCGCTACTACTACTACTACTACTATCATTATCATTATTATTATAATTATTATCATTATTACTACTACTACTACTACTACTATCATTATCATTATTATTATAATTATTATCATTATTACTACTACTACTACTACTACTATCATTATCATTATTACTACTACTACTGTCAATATCATTATTATTAGTATTATCATTATTAGTACAGATTCAGTTTTGAAAATAATGAATATTTTGGGCAAATGGAGATTTTTATTAATATATTTATATTCTTTGCTAATTAATTTCTATTAATTCGTTTATAAAAAAGTATTGGCTATTTTCTTTAAGGCGTCGTTTACTATTATAAGATAACTAGATTACTACAGGTACTACTTATCTTAATAGTATTGTACCACCACAATGTCTACAATAATAACAACACCAACTACTATTAACGGCGTCCAACCTCCCGTCTCTACACCTAATCTAACAACAGCAGCTAAGTTAGTTAAGGTGTGAGCGGCCTCATAAACTGACTATATGTGTTGTTGACTTAGCTTCCCAAGACGCTCTTCCTCTGAGACACAACAGGCAACGTCTCTACTCGGTACGTCTTGTTAAATAGGGATAATCAACTACGTCTCGATAAATAGCGATAACCACCTATTTAAATATCTACTGTTTCGTTAAATAGGGATAATCATCTATTAAAATATCTTCTGTCTGGTTAAATAGCGATAAACACCTACATCTCGTTAAATAGCGATAATCACCTATTTAAATATCTACTGTCTCGTTAAATAGGGATAATCACCTACGTCTCGTTAAATAGGGATAATCACCTATTAAACTTTGATAACAAACTGATTTTTTTTTGACAAATATGGATAATTTGTATTTTCATTGCTAAACCTTCATGGAAATTCCAATGTGGTAAAATGTATTATTCCATTTATAGGTTAGGTTAGGCATGGAATATCTTGTGTATTTTGTGTTAACTTCTAACTGGTCAGAATTGGCAAGTAGACCATACTAACCTGACCTAACCTAACCTACTTACGATATAATCTGGTTATCTTATACTGTAATAGTAAACGACGCATTAAAGAAAATAGGCAATATATTATTATAGAAATTAATTAGCAAAAAATATAAATAAATTAATTAATATCCCCATTTGCCGAAAATATTCATTATTTTTCAAAACTGAATCTGTAATATGCATACGTACATACATAGATACATACATACATTCATACATACATACATGCATACAGTATTTATAACATGAAGGTCTCGGTAACAGATGCACCACATTGTAAACCTGTAACAGTGTTGGCAGTGACGTCATACTTAAGGGGCACCAAGTCATTAATGTTAACTCATTTGTATAGTGGAGTTAATACAGTGGTTCATCAACAAGGTGTTCAGGTGTACTCAGGTGTAGAGTACCTTCATCAACAGGTAAATCTCTTACCTGTCATTTATGTATATTGTCACTCTTAAATGTTTCTATAAAATATGGATGAGAAACTCGGCGGTGTAGTGATGCATTGTGGGAGTTGGGGTGAAGGGGGGGGGAGTGTTTATATTGGCCTGCGAGGAGGAGGAGAAGCACAACACTATTACTAGTACACCTGTACACAGGTGAGTATTGTGTGTCAAGCGAAGTGTATTAGTAAACTTATACCCCGCCATAACCGAGTTGTTAGACCATCACAACACGTGACCAATATAACCTGTAGTTAACATTAACAAGTTATACCTGGTAGTGGTAGTACTGTAATATAGACCATCACAACACGTGACCAATATAACTTGTAGTTAACAGTAACAAGTTATACCTGGTAGTGGTAGTACTGTAATATAGACCATCACAACACGTGACCAATATAACTTGTAGTTAACATTAACAAGTTATACCTGGTAGTGGTAGTACTGTAATATAGACCATCACAACACGTGACCAATATAACCTGTAGTTAACATTAACAAGTGTACCTGACCAATATAACTTGTAGTTAACATTAACAAGTTATACCTGGTAGTGGTAGTACTGTAATATAGACCATCACAACACGTGACCAATATAACTTGTAGTTAACATTAACAAGTTATACCTGGTAGTGGTAGTACTGTAATATAGACCATCACAACACGTGACCAATATAACTTGTAGTTAACATTAACAAGTTATACCTGGTAGTGGTAGTACTGTAATATAGACCATCACAACACGTGACCAATATAACTTGTAGTTAACATTAACAAGTTATACCTGGTAGTGGTAGTACTGTAATATAGACCATCACAACACGTGACCAATATAACTTGTAGTTAACATTAACAAGTTATACCTGGTAGTGGTAGTACTGTAATATAGACCATCACAACACGTGACCAATATAACTTGTAGTTAACATTAACAAGTTATACCTGGTAGTGGTAGTACTGTAATATAGACCATCACAACACTTGACCAATATAACTTGTAGTTAACATTAACAAGTTATACCTGGTAGTGGTAGTACTGTAATATAGACCATCACAACACGTGACCAATATAACTTGTAGTTATCATTAACAAGTTTTACCTGGTAGTGGTAGTCTCTCACTTTCTAACGTTTGACAATAATGTTAAAAATATTTGTATGGGCTGTAGTCGGTAATTAACATACAGAGCGTGATACACGCCGCCAGTTACATGTATAAACATACACAACCTTCCCTCAAGTTAACTTATACTGTTTATTGTACAGCACAGTGCATGACACTACTGAAAGGTACAGTACAGCACATTGCAGGACACTACTGAAAGGTACAGTACAGCACAGTGCAGTACAGTACTGGTACAGTACAGCACAGTGCAGGACAGTACTGAAAGGTACAGTACAGCACAGTGCAGGACAGTACTGAAAGGTACAGTACAGCACAGTGCAGTACAGTACTAAAAGGTACAGTACAGCACAGTGCAGTACAGTACAGAAAGGTACAGTACAGCACAGTGCAGTACAGTACTAAAAGGTACAGTACAGCACAGTATTGCATAGTACAGCATAGTGCAGTGCAGTACTGTTTAGTACAGCACAGTGCAGTACAGTACTATATATTACTGTACAGCCAGTGCAGTACAGTACTCTATATTACTGTACAGCACAGTATCCGCTATTATTTTTTAACTTGTTCTCAAAAGCTGAAGATAATGAGGCAAATCAAACAGTGTAACATAATTATTACTATTATTAATATTATTATTATTTATGATGGTCATTTATCATCCACGAATTGTTTGAAATGTTTACCTTTTGTTAAGTTTTCTTATTATGAGTGTTGTTGTTAACATGTTTACACTTATCAGGTGTTACGACTGATTCTACGAGATCGGCTAAAACAGAATTAATGATGTATGTTGCTTTTACTAATTCAGATCAAGGTGTAACTTAGGTGAAAACATAAACAATTATTATTACTGCTTACATGAACGTTAAACATTTCAAATTATTTTCTAAGTCGTAGGGGATAACTATTATATGTGATAATAAACACTTTATTAACCCACAAAACTTGTTCAGTTGTTACAGAAAAGTGAACAAGTTGTTTGAGGATGAAGTACATGTTGACGCTGCTGGTGGTGACCGTCACTGTTATGGGAGCAACAGACAACAAAACTCGGCGATGTGGTCTTGGTGCAGTCACCAGACTACCCCGCCCGCCTGACCAACAAGCGCAGGTAAGATCATCCCCAGTTCACCTTCACAGGTACACCATAACACTGCAGGTAGACCATAACACTACAGGTAGTCTCAGGTCAATATATAAGAACATAAGAAACATAAGTAAATAAGGAGTCTGCAATAGGCCGGTTGGCCTGTGCAGGGCAGCTCCTGTCGAGAGTTACGACCACTCTCAAACATCCATGAATCTATCTAGCCTCCTTTTGAAACTTTTCAGAGTTCCAGCACTTACTACAAAGTTGCTAAGCTTGTTCCACTCGTCCACCACCCTATTTGTGAACCAGTTTCTTCCTATCTCCCTCCTAAACCTAAACTTATCCAACTTAAATCCGTTACTCCGAGTCCTATCCTGCTCAGATATTATAAGAACTTTATCTATCTCCTTTATTGATCCTTTCACCCACTTAAATACTTCTATCATATCTCCCCGCACTCTTCGTCTTTCTAGGGAATGCAAGTTTAGTTTCTTTAACCTAGCCTGATATGGAAGGTTTCTAAGTCCCGGAATCATTTTCGTCATTCTTCGCTGCACCGACTCTAGTGAATTGATATCCATTCTATAATAAGGGCACCAGAACTGAGCCGCATAATCGAGGTGCGGCCTGAATAGCGCAAGATATAGTTGCAATAAGACCTCTGCACTCTTATTACTTACACTTCTAGATATAAAACCCAATACTCTGTTTGCCTTATTTCGAACATTAACGCACTGTTTTCTAGGCCGTAGGTCCGGGGTTACAAGTACCCCTAGGTCTCTTTCACAAGTTGCTTCAGTTAAATACATGTTCACGTCTGCAGTTATATTAACGTAAGTTACTGTAACTTTTAAACGAGGATCCTCAAGGTGTTTAATGTTTCTCTTAAATTAAAGGTGTTCCAAGGTGTCTAAGACACAATACTAAGATGACACACTAAATGGCGTTCAAACTGTAACCTTCCCGAGGATACAAAGACGATTACAGGTGTTACTTCCACCAACACCTGTGTTCCTCTAACATTATCACCACCACAGGTGTTACTTCCACCAACACCTGTATTCCTCTAAGATTATTCCGTCTTCCACAATAACGTCTACAGGTGTTCACTCCTTCCCACAGTTGTCAACAGAATATCGTCTGCCAGTCACCGAGTGCCAACCTTGGAGTCAACTGCGAAGTATTTAAACTGGAAGACTGTGACAATGAACGACTCATCATATCCGACGGCACCACTTCCTCCACGTATGTGTTACCCGGTACAACACCACCACCACCACCTCTACTACTGTTACTCTTACTACCTTTACTACAAACTAAAATAAACAACTTTTACTGATATTGTTATTATACAATGCAAATAGTATTACAATACCGGTTCTCCTTAAAATTACACTACTACTACTACTACAACAACTACTACTACTACTACTACTACAACAACTACTACTACTACTACAACAACTACTACTTCTGTGTGTGATATTGATAGTAACATTAGAAGTTACTGGACATAAAGACAATATGTGATCCAGTCATAACAATACTTGGATTAATTTTAACTATCATTAAACCTTTACTTTTGATGTTGGTAATATTATCAAGTAATAACACTCTTACTAACTTGTGATGCTTCAATAACTATTCCTTTAATTACAACCACTAACACATTATTACTCCTGTTACCTCGAATACTTTGTCTCCTCAGTCTGAGCATAAACTGATAATAATACCTCACTATAACCTCCTGCCTGTCACTATAACCAGCCAATGTTAATTACTATATGATGGCGTTATCCTCAACAGACTCTGCGGGAATATTACATCTACCTGGGTCTTCCCCACCAACGAGATGAAACTCGAATTCATAACCAATGGCGACCATAACTCCCCTGGGTACAAATGTTCCATCACGTGCCTAGGAGAACAAACCAAAGACCAACTACAACAAGTAATGTGAGAAGCAGCTGCCTCTCTCTTACCTGCACCACGACTACCAGGACCACTATGAGGAGTTCCTTGGGATTTGTTCATCTGAAGGAGTGACATGCAAGTGTTCCAGGCTTCACTAACCCCCGGACCCGGAAACCTGACCAAACCTTCCTATGTCAGCCTGGCCTAATGTAACCTGTCCCTTAATGACCTAACCCACCTATCCCCAGCAAACCCTAAATTTATCACCTCGAACATGACTCAATGTAACCTAACCAATACAGCACTTTATAGAGACATGTCATCACTACTTGTGTAAGACTTTATCAAGACATTATATATTATCTATTAATCATTTAGAGAATATTGGCAGAATATAATAAAATATTGCACACCAAACACTGTTTATGTATATAACCTAAACCACTGAAGAAAGCCAACCAATAATAAATACAGTCCAGTACAGTACAGTCCAGTCCAGTCCAGTCCAGTCCAGTCCAGTCCAGTCCAGCCCAGTCAAGTCCAGTACAGTCCAGTCCAGTCCAGTCCAATCCAGTACAGTACAGCCCAGTCAAGTCCAGTACAGTACAGTCCAGTCCAGTCCAGTCCAGTACAGTACAGTACAGTACAGTACAGTGCAGTACAGTACAGTACAGTACAGTACAGTACAGTACAGTACGTCCCCAACTGTGCTGTACACAATATGGTCACTAGAGGTACAACACAATCAAGACAGTAATAAACACTTACATCAGTAAAGTAAGTACTGTACTGTACTGTACTGTACTGTACTGTACTGGACTGGACTGGACTGGACTGGACTGGACTGGACTGTACTGGACTGGACTGAACTCGACCGTACTGTACAGTACCGGACTGTACTGTACTGTACAGTACCGTACTGTACTGTACTGTACTGTACAGTACACAAGTTTGTAATATCTCAAGTGAGGTCTCGTAGGCAGACCATAAGAGAATTATAGTTTAGTGTAAAAGTAATGATTATGGTGACTCACTAAGTCACATTATCCACTGTGTTTACTCCTCTTGAGGGCTGGATCATGGGTCACACAAAGTGAAGCTAGATATACCCACACCTGCCTCCATATATCCTCAACCCACACACGTAGGGAGGGTGTGTCTTGTTCTCTGTCAAGAAGACTCTTATGGTAGTGTAAACCTCAGCTTTACACACAACAGATAAGCAGCGTTACTTATACAGCGTCAGCTTACATAATATCATGACCCTTTCTCTTGAGACCTCTATTAAAAATCACTCTCCCATAGTCATAATAATATCATATTTAAACGTTAAGGAGGTTAATGATGCCGCCGCCGACCTCACCTGTATGAGCGTGTGACTTACCAACACCTGTCAACAACATATATTTGTTTTATAATATTCTCTTCCTTTTGTGAGATTATTAAAGACCACACAACACAAGAGTGCGTTCCCTAGTTAACCAAAGGAACACAAGTAATGGTTGAGTGCGTGTTGCTGCAGAACTCACCCTAGCACTCCCTGCACCTTCACCCTACCACTCCCTACACCCTCACCCTACCACTCCCTACACCCTCACCCTACCACTCCCAACACCCTCACCTTACCACTCCTACCACCCTCAACCTACCACTCCCTACTCCCTCAACCTAGCACTCCCTACACCCTCACACTACCACTCCCTACACCCTACCACTCCCAACACCCTCACCCTACCACTCCCTACATCCTCACGCTACCA
>NW_024757020.1:0-12008 GCF_018991925.1 Homarus americanus
GTAAAGGTGCAGTTCCTTTGGTTTTTCAGGTATAGCTAAACGTAGCCGGTGAGCACGAGCTGCCTGTGTTAGTACGTGTCAAGTCTCCTTGTTGCTAAAGAGTGGACCTCATACTCGGTAACGATTTTGCTGCCACATTGACGTTCCAGGTTTTTAGTTGTAAAGGAATTTGAGAAAAATTTTTGTGAAATGGTAATACTAAGAGATTCTTATGATCATGGGTGGGCTTGGGATTGGTTCTATAGAAAGATTTCTTAGTAATGTTAAGGCATTTGTCTATGAAAGATCTAGGGTACTGAAGGTTCAAGCCAATATTATAGATATATTTATATTCCTCGTCAATAAATTCCGGGCTGCAAATTCTCAAAGCACGTAAAAACAATGATGAAAATACTGACTGTTTGACTATTATGGTGGGCAGAATAATAATGAATGTATGAACACACATGAGTAGGTTTCCTATAAATACTGAACTTAAAGGTGTTACCTATTCTGTGGATCAGACAGTCTAGTAAAGGCAATTTACAGTCATGCTCTAAATCCACAGTGAATTTGAGCAAAGGGGCTAAGTTGTTAAGTTGTGGCAGTTGAAAAGAAACTATTAAGTAATATTTTACCACCTTCAGCAGTCTGGTTTAGATATGTTGATGATGTATTATGTCTCTGGCCATGTAATGAGGACCTAAAAGCATTCCTGCCACAACTTAACAACTTTGCCCCCTCGATCAAATTCACTGTGGAATTAGAGCCACATTTTATCAAAAGCTTTTGATACGTCTCTGAGAACAATATTGCACTGGTTTTTATTGCTGACGGCATTAGCTATTTATTCTCAAATTAATGCAATAGCCGTGTTTGTGCCTCGGTTCTTTCGGAATCCGTGTTGTCTGGGGTTATATTTGTTTTCCTGTTCTAGATAGTTTCTGAGTCTGCTGTTGACTATTTTTTCTAGTATTTTCCCTGGTGTTTCTAATAAGGATATAGGTCTGGGGAAGTGTCCTGTTGCTAGTGAAGCGTTAAAGATCTGTGGTTATGTTTTGAAGGACTGTTTTGTTTGTCTGACTTAGTCCAGGTGCTTTATTTTTAAAACTGGTTATTATGTTTCTTATGTCTTTGTGGTGATTGGCAAGGTTAATGTGTCTGCACTGATTAGTATGTTGAGGTCTATTGTTCTTGGTGGTTGCCATTTCTGTGTGTTTAGTGTAAGGTGTGTTGTTACCATCTGTTCTGTTACTCTACAATAGTTTCTGTTTCTTCTTCTGTCATTTTATATATGTTGCTCCAGAAATTTCTGAAGATCAGTTCTTTTTCTACAGATTCTCTAGCTTTTACCCCGTTGTCGTCTATAAGATGGCTGTTATCTATGGAGTTAGTGCCCATTAGTTTTTTATTTTACTCCAGAAAAATTTTGGGTTGTGATAATCGGCCTCTGTGTTTGTGATTATCTGGTTCCATTTGTCGTTGTGTGATTGTTTACATATTTCTTTCAGCTCTTCCTTTAGGTTTCTGAAGAGAGTTATTGTTTCTTGGTTCCAGCCGTGAGTATTTGTATGTTCTAGTATATTATTCAGTCTTGTCTGGATTATCTTCTGTTCGTGTGTTAATTGTGCGTGGGGTAGTGTGCGGTAAGTTGTTTTGGGGGTGTTATTTTCCATGGCTGTGGTGACTTTAGAGTACCATGTTTCCAGGGCTATGTCAATGTCTGCTGTGTTTTTATGTTGATGTATTTGTTCGTTTGTGTTGAGTTCTGCCTTAAAACCCTCCCAGTTTGCTCTGTTGAAAGAGAATCTAGGGATGGAGGGGATTTGTATTGGTGATGTTTATAGAGTGATAATTATGGGCAGGTGATCGCTAGTGGTGGTTGGTCCAGGTTTCATGTGTGAATTCAAATGGTGGTGTCTATTGGTCAAAACCATATCCGGCTTCCCGGTGCTTCCTGCAGCTATGTAGGTTTCGAAATCTGGGCCCAGGTGTGTGATGTTGCCGTTTTCTAATAGGTCGTGTATAATCTTCCCCCTTGGGTTTCTGGTTCTGTGTCCGAGTATGGTGTGTGTCGCATTTAAGTTTCCTATAAAATACTGTATGCTGGTGTGTTACGTCTCATTAGTTTTAGTAAGTCGCCGGTCGGGAATGTTTGTCGTCGGCAAGGTAAATATGTTGTTCCGATTGTTATTGGGCCTTTAGTTGTGTTGATTTCGACTGCTAAGAAGTAGGTTTGGAAATTGTCTATGAGTGTATGTTCAGTTGATGTGTGTAATAGTTGAAGAGTTTTATTTTGTCACTGTTTTTCCGTCGGTGTGAGTTTATGAGAATTATGTCTGGGTCTATGCTGTTGTATATGTTTGTCAGTTCTGTTTTTCTTGTATGTGTCCAGGCCAGGACGTTGTGTTGTATTATTTTCTGTGTTCTGTTTTGCGTAATCGTGGGTCGCATGAACTTGACGCGTGTTGTTCGGTTGCTCGGGTCTCTCCGGGGGAGAGTCTCTCTCTCTTCTCCTTCAGTCCTGTTCTTATTTTCTTGAATTTTGATAAGTCTACGTTCTCGATTTTGTTGTATTTGCTGCTTATTTTTCCTCCACGTATTAGTGTTTCTATGAGTCCCTCTTCATATGTGTATTTGGTTGTTCCTTCTTTAATATCTTTTAACAATCTCTCATTTGTTACAGGGAGTTGACCGAGTAAAACCTGATTCCTATGCTGTCTCCGACGTCGGCTGGCCGTTGACCGGTGGGGTTCTCTCTACGTGGTCTTGCTGGTGTTGACTTAGCTGATTGGTTGGTTGTGTTCTCTAGGGTCTTGTGGTTATTTGGGAGTGGGTTGTATCCATTGCAGTCTCTGCTCCTGTGCAATTTTCTTGTTGTGTTATTTTATCTTCCCTTTCTTTGCTGGTGATTCCTAGACTGTTTTTGGTTATTATTTTGAAAATGTCTGCTGATGGGGCATTGTGTGGGAAGTTTACCTGTGGTAGGTTGTTCGCTGCAAACATTTCTCTGATAGTTTTTCCGAATGTTCCCGTGTTAGCCATGTTGATTATGTGGGCATGTATCGGTGTGGCTAGTATGGTGAAGGGTAGACCCTCGTTAAAACGGACCCCTTTAATCCCGATATCGGACGAAATCTGAATTAAGCGAGGGACTGTCCGTGTCAAATTTCTGGTTCTGGGATTGTCCGATAGATGGCGCGTGCGTGCCATCTGTAGTGTCTTGCAACTTTGTTATTGCAGCATAGGTTTTGGTTGGGTCAGTTTCTATATGTTTGTTCGATTTTTCCTTTTCCTTCATGTCTTTGATGATATCCTTCCTTACTGGGCATCGTGCTGCCAAAGTGCGGTGATGTCCTTTGCAGTTCGGGCATTTTCAATTTTCATTACGTGTGTCTTTAACTTCCATATTTTCATACGTGGTACAGTTTTGTATCAACTGTGGTCAGGTCTTCTTCATGAGAGTGCTCTTTGTACAGCACAGCTTAAGCATTCATTAGTTATTTTGACAGATAACTAGTTATAAAGGATAGATCCTGAAATCCTGTTTGATAATAGAGCCTAAAAAGAATTAATGAGATCCCATCCTCCTCCTTTGATGTCATCATAAGAGGTCAGTGGATTATGTGGGGTTGATTCTTCTTCCCGCTCAGTGATAAAGTCTGACAAGTAAATAATTGGTAACTCATGTGCTGTGAAACCTTGAGAGTGATTTCCATACCTTCCAAGCCACCATGGACAACCTTGCTTTGTCAAACATCTGATCATGGGACATGGTTAGGGGGAAGTTGGCTGATGGTCAGTTTAGCCCTAATCACTCTAGTTTAGAGCTTCCAAGGGTTCCAAGCCCTCAAAGTTTGGTGGACACATTTACAACTTAATCTTTATGATGTTATTAAAAGACATTATGCAGCTTAGAGAGCTGCCATCAGGTAATCATGGCTATGCACACAACTGTGGGAAATGGACATGAAATGTTGGAGATGATTATGATGATATCAGCCTTTTCCTGCTATGGGTGGAGAGCAACTGAAACAAGTTGTCGTCACTCCTTCTACTTTATAGTTAAGATTTCAATTGTGTTTAATTACCTGTTTCTGAAAGAGACTTTCTTGTTGCAGGTGACCTTCCTGGAAATTACCGAGACTTAGTGTGCTTTGAAAAAGTCCTCTGGAGAGTGGGTCCAGGACTTACACCTGCAAACTTCCTGTTTCTTGGGTTGAGGTGAGTGTTCTTCTTTACTGACAACATGTTTGTTTATTTCTGTGAATTAATATGTAGTAATATCGAGATAATATGCATGTTATAATAAAATTTTGGATAAAATTAGAGCAATACAGTCATGGGGCGGGGCATCTTTTCTCAGCTGAGAAAAAAATGAAGTACAGATGCTCCTCTACTTGCGAAAGAGTTACGTTCTTGAGGCTTGTTTGTAAGTCCAACTTTACTCCTGTAGATACCAAACTTATTGTAAAAACTGAAAAGATGATGGATATTTAGCCCAGCTATACCCTTTAATACAGCCTTAAAACCTGGCTCACTCTTCTCCTCTTAGGTAATGTTTGTTTTATCTGGAATTTTCTTCAAAATAATCCAGTCTCATCCACATTAAACACCTGTTCTGGCAGGTAACCCCCCTCATTGATGATGTTTGTTTCTCTGAAAATTTGTAAGTTGAACGTTCTTAAGTAGAGGAGCACCTTTATAGTGGTGTTTCCTTATTATTTCACACTATTATACTTAGCAATATTATAAATCTCTGGCTAATAATAGGGACGGAAAGATAAATACTGATAGGCAAATGAGTTTATTATTATAATTTTATTTTGGGGTGGTTTATGAGGGGGGTGTAAGACGAGTGTTGTTTTTGGTGATCATTAACTTGTTTTACAGTATTAGTCCACAATAATAAGAAAATTTGGGAGAAAAAATTCGGTTATTGTTGGGGTTGAGGCAACTAGATATGTCTGATTACAGCAAATGTGTTATTGTCAATTTGTAGGTGAAAGATTTTATCCTCAATAGATGTAGGTTAACATTACACCTGGAGGCAAATGCCTAAAGAAGGAAGGATATTCCTTTTAGTTGTGTGAAAAAATATTAAACAAAGTATATTATCATAAGTTTTCTTTTACAGAAAAGATGTATACTACTCCCACGAGGAAAGAACGACTATCTTTGATTATATCGTCAAAACGAAGAGGTTCGGAGAGGTTAAAGGCACAGTGTTTGGCAGGATATGGCCGAGGCCCAGGTAATACTACACCTCTTACTGCAGTACCTGTTCCTGTTATAGCACATGAACCATCATGTTTATTAATACTCTACTTGTTTTATGCATGCATACATACAGTCAGCCCTTAACATACGCGGGGGTTAGGTTGTACTGCGCACATCATTGTCATCCCTAAAAATCCCATCTAATTCATATTACGCTACATAACATTCAAATGCACAGCGCTTGTAGAACCCCAGAAAACGGGAAACATTGAGAAAGGACAACTCACCTACTCAAGGTTCCTAGACCATGTGTGGTATTGTACCCAGGTATAATTATATCATATCACGTGTATGTATTCATAGCATTAAGGATCGCTCAGGGTAGGCATAAGGTGAATGTTAAAGTTCAGTTGAGCCGGACTAGGGTACTGTAAGACTAAGTGTGGAGCATGGTTTGAAGGTCATACTATTTACGTCTGTGAGCGTGGAGCGAACATAACTCCAACAGATATCATATGAAAATACATGAGAACAATGATCTGGAAAAAGGATAAATGTATCAGAACTATGTGAGGTGTTGACAGTGATCTAGAAACTATACTGGAAAGGAAATATCGTGTATGCGTCGGTATGAATTTAATACACCTCGTAGCCTCACGTGACATATACCCACGACAGGTACAGTGATCAGAGAATCTTATGTCTGTGTTCAAATAGTGCACTGTGTGAGAGGAGGATCCCTCATTACAGTTTTTAAGTGAAGTTGATACACCCCCGCCATGATCATTCGGCTTTTGTTTCAAGGCGCGTCATGTACCCGCCTCAGATGCCCGTTGATATTAAAATCCCAGGCATTTAACCAAGCACTAGCAAACCAAGACCTGACCTTAGAGTGTAATTTAGGATTAATATATGTGTTTATAAGAAATGAGTGACAATATACCGTAAAGTGTTCAGGTGAGAACCATAAGAAACAAAAGTGTAAATTGAGGATAGGAAACTGTAGGCCTATGTGACGAGAAGCGGCGGGAAGCCGGCCTTAGTCTTTCCCGTTCTGCCGTCACCACAGGTCAGTGTCCTAGCGGGCTATATCCCGCCCTACAATTAAGGTTGATAAATAACAGTTACTACAGTTTAAAGCTTTGCCGGATATATAAGTGTGATAGGGATGTGTTAAGGGATGGGATAACCGCCCGTCAGGCATTATTGCTTAGTCTTTCCCGTTCTGCCGTCACCACAGGTGCCACGTGGTTGGGGTATCTTGCCGCCCGGCCGCCATTGTCTCCTTGAGCGCCACACCAGGTGGGGAATGACTCCCCACTATACCAGTCCACTATGAACCGGTGGATTCCCAGCGCACCACTCCACATGAATAGTCACAACTAAGGAGACCGTGAGAAACTGCGGTCGTCACTTGGAGCGACCTATAATACCAGGCGTAGAAATAGTGCTGGTATGTCTCTAGGTGAAGCCCTCGTCTCTACCCACCGAGGGCGGTGTGCGAACGAGGTGCCCGTTGTGTATACCTAAAAGTCACAAGGAGTCGCATACTTGCAGGTATGGAATGTAACAGGTGTGTTGAGATGGTGCTACTATGTATGATAACCGACGGTGCTACAATCCACACCAGTGGATCAGTCTGATGTGTTAAGGGATATTGTAAGAAGGAACGACCGAGATACGGCGTTCACCGATTGTTATGCAATAAGTGGGTGGATGACCCGCCAGTAATGTAAGAGTCTGGGGCCCAGCTGGGTAACCAAAATTCCGTTGTTCTTCTGAGGAAGGCCAATTCATGTATGTTTTTTTACCAGTATGTTTTATAAGGAATAAATCAATTAAGACATGTTATGGTTTCCCCCTTCTTTACCCTCATCGATCTGGTCAATGGAAAACCTAACCCAATGCCTATTCCACTCTGCCCGCTACCTAACGAGCTACATGCTGTCCAGAGGGGGTCTGGTGGCAGCGACCCTTAGACATTAAGATTAGAGTTAAATTATCCCCTTAGATTTAGTGACCCCAGATCTGGCAGTATAATATATATATATATATATATATATATATATATATATATATATATATATATATATATATATATATATATATATATATATATATATATTTAACAGTGCATGAGTTTTTAAATGCCACATTGACGTTCCAGGTTTTTAGTTGTAAAGGAATTTGAGAAAAATTTTTGTGAAATGGTAATACTAAGAGATTCTTATGGTCATGGGTGGGCTTGGGATTGGTTCTATAGAAAGATTTCTTAGTAATGTTAAGGCATTTGTCTATGAAAGATCTAGGGTACTGAAGGTTCAAGCCAATATTATAGATATATTTATATTCCTCATCAATAAATTCCGGGCTGCAAATTCTCAAAGCACATAAAAACAATGATGAAAATACTGACTGTTTGACTATTATGGTGGGCAGAATAATAATGAATGTATGAACACACATGAGTAGGTTTCCTATAAATACTGAACTTAAAGGTGTTACCTATTCTGTGGATCAGACAGTCTAGTAAAGGCAATTTACAGTCATGCTCTAATTCCACAGTGAATTTGAGCAAGGGGGCTAAGTTGTTAAGTTGTGGCAGTTGAAAAGAAACTATTAAGTAATATTTTACCACCTTCAGCAGTCTGGTTTAGATATGTTGATGATGTATTATGTCTCTGGCCATGTAATGAGGACCTAAAAGCATTCCTGCCACAACTTAACAACTTAGCCCCCTCGATCAAATTCACTGTGGAATTAGAGCCACATTTTATCAAAAGCTTTTGATACGTCTCTGAGAACAATATTGCACTGGTTTTTATTGCTGACGGCGTTAGCTATTGATTCTCAAATTAATGCAATAGCCGTGTTTGTGCCTCGGTTCTTTCGGAATCCGTGTTGTCTGGGGTTATATTTGTTTTCCTGTTCTAGATAGTTTCTGAGTCTGCTGTTGACTATTTTTTCTAGTATTTTCCCTGGTGTTTCTAATAAGGATATAGGTCTGGGGAAGTGTCCTGTTGCTAGTGAAGCGTTAAAGATCTGTGGGTATGTTTTGAAGGACTGTTTTGTTTGTCTGACTTAGTCCAGGTGCTTTATTTTTAAAAGTGGTTATTATGTTTCTTATGTCTTTGTGGTGATTGGCAAGGTTAATGTGTCTGCACTGATTAGTATGTTGAGGTCTATTGTTCTTGGTGGTTGCCATTTCTGTGTGTTTAGTGTAAGGTGTGTTGTTACCATCTGTTCTGTTACTCTACAATAGTTTCTGTTTCTTCTTCTGTCATTTTATATATGTTACTCCAGAAATTTCTGAAGATCAGTTCTTTTTCTACAGATTCTCTAGCTTTTACCCCGTTGTCGTCTATAAGATGGCTGTTATCTATGGAGTTAGTGCCCATTAGTTTTTTATTTTACTCCAGAAAAATTTTGGGTTGTGATAATCGGCCTCTGTGTTTGTGATTATCTGGTTCCATTTGTCGTTGTGTGATTGTTTACATATTTCTTTCAGCTCTTCCTTTAGGTTTCTGAAGAGAGTTATTGTTTCTTGGTTCCAGCCGTGAGTATTTGTATGTTCTAGTATATTATTCAGTCTTGTCTGGATTATCTTCTGTTCGTGTGTTAATTGTGCGTGGGGTAGTGTGCGGTAAGTTGTTTTGGGGGTGTTATTTTCCATGGCTGTGGTGACTTTAGAGTACCATGTTTCCAGGGCTATGTCAATGTCTGCTGTGTTTTTATGTTGATGTATTTGTTCGTTTGTGTTGAGTTCTGCCTTAAAACCCTCCCAGTTTGCTCTGTTGAAAGAGAATCTAGGGATGGAGGGGATTTGTATTGGTGATGTTGATAGAGTGATAATTATGGGCAGGTGATCGCTAGTGGTGGTTGGTCCAGGTTTCATGTGTGAATTCAAATGGTGGTGTCTATTGGTCAAAAACCATATCCGGCTTCCCGGTGCTTCCTGCAGCTATGTAGGTTTCGAAATCTGGGCCCAGGTGTGTGATGTTGCCGTTTTCTAATAGGTCGTGTATAATCTTCCCCCTTGGGTTTCTGGTTCTGTGTCCGAGTATGGTGTGTGTCGCATTTAAGTTTCCTATAAAATACAGTATGCTGGTGTGTTACGTCTCATTAGTTTTAGTAAGTCGCCGGTCGGGAATGTTTGTCGTCGGCAAGGTAAATATGTTGTTCCGATTGTTATTGGGCCTTTAGTTGTGTTGATTTCGACTGCTAAGAAGTAGGTTTGGAAATTGTCTATGAGTGTATGTTCAGTTGATGTGTGTAATAGTTGAAGAGTTTTATTTTGTCACTGTTTTTCCGTCGGTGTGAGTTTATGAGAATTATGTCTGGGTCTATGCTGTTGTATATGTTTGTCAGTTCTGTTTTTCTTGTATGTGTCCAGGCCAGGACGTTGTGTTGTATTATTTTCTGTGTTCTGTTTTGCGTAATCGTGGGTCGCATGAACTTGACGCGTGTTGTTCGGTTGCTCGGGTCTCTCCGGGGGAGAGTCTCTCTCTCTTCTCCTTCAGTCCTGTTCTTATTTTCTTGAATTTTGATAAGTCTACGTTCTCGATTTTGTTGTATTTGCTGCTTATTTTTCCTCCATGTATTAGTGTTTCTATGAGTCCCTCTTCATATGTGTATTTGGTTGTTCCGTCTTTAATATCTTTTAACAATCTCTCATTTGTTACAGGGAGTTGACCGAGTAAAACCTGATTCCTATGCTGTCTCCGACGTCGGCTGGCCGTTGACCGGTGGGGTTCTCTCTTCGTGGTCTTGCTGGTGTTGACTTAGCTGATTGGTTGGTTGTGTTCTCTAGGGTCTTGTGGTTATTTGGGAGTGGGTTGTATCCATTGCAGTCTCTGCTCCTGTGCAATTTTCTTGTTGTGTTATTTTATCTTCCCTTTCTTTGCTGGTGATTCCTAGACTGTTTTTGGTTATTATTTTGAAAATGTCTGCTGATGGGGCATTGTGTGGGAAGTTTACCTGTGGTAGGTTGTTCGTCACGATTTTATCCCACTTTCCACTGTAATCTGTACGTAATTTTAGCAAAAATATTACATTTCGTGAATGTATTATATCAAGCACAGTATGAATAGAATATCATTGTAATATAACAGAATTTCATCCGAAAACTATTAAAAAAACGAGTAACATCTTAAGAACATCGGAAGCTTAGGAAAAGTCTTTTGTTTTCGTCATGTATTTTTATCCTAATTTACATTGAAATACATCACGTTTCAGCAAAACTATTTATTTCCAAGAATATATTCATTCGGGCGCAGTTTAAGTAAAATATACGTGTGATGTAATAGTTTTTTTAACTGAAAACGATTTGAAAAACACGTACCCTCTAGCCCCGTTCAAGGAGAGGACTGGGAGAAGCTGTTTGGTGCTGCAGACGATGACAAGGAAAATGATTTTGATGGATTTTAATGAAAATATTCAGAAATATGGTATCGTAGTATTTATTCAAGTCAATTAGGATAGAATATTATTGTAATACAACAGTTTTTTAACTGAAAACCATTCGAAAAGGGATTACGGTAACATCTTTTGAACGAAAGAAAGATTAAGTCATTGTTTTCGTCACGATTTTATCCAACTTTCCACTGTGATACGTACGCCATTTCAGCAAAAATATTACATTTCCGTGAATGCATTATATCAAGCACAGTATGAATAGAATACCGGTGTAACATAACATTATTTTGAGTCTTACTCTTTCCATTTACAGAGTACTGTACAAGCCCATGATAATGGCTCCTATAGGTGATAAACTTCGTTGTGTGAAGAGAAAGAATAACGCGTTGAAATTGAGTGACAAACTTGAAATAATTAAGAAACTAGAATGTGGTGTGAGCAATACTGTTCTAATGGAAACATACGACATTGCAAAACAAACAACTGCTGTACTGAATAACTATTAATTTATGGACATATTTTTATCATAAACTGTTGTGTATATTAACTGTTTTTGTTTGTTTGTTCCAGATGTGTTAACGACTAAACCCTTGTGAAATTAACAACTGGATCATGGAGACTCTGCTGCTACAAGTATGTCTTTATGTCTGTCTAACTGTCTATCTTTATCTATCTGTGCTTCTATATCTTTCTATCAGTCTTTCAATACCTGTATGTCTGTCTGTTTGGTATCTATATCATCTATCAGACTGTCTTTATATATACAAGCATCTGTCTTATCTATATCTATGCTATCAGTAAGAAAGATATTGACATTGAGTGAGGAAGGTGGATACACAAGAGGTACAGTGAATGATGGTGGGTACACAAGTGGTACACTGAGTGAGGAAGGTGGGTACACAAGAGGTACAGTGAATGAGGATGGTGGGTACACAAGAGGTACAGTGAGTGAGGAAGGTGGGTACACAAGATGTACAGTGGAGTGGATGGCAGACTGCAGGATGTTGCTGACTGTAAGTGTTATGTATGTGCAGGTAAATATGTGTCCATGACAAGACTGAAGAAACTCAACACTGAAGATTATCCGTGGACTGTGTGGATGAGTTCTGCTGCCTGGGTGACATGATCAGTGCTGGAGGGGGTGCTGAAGGCTGCTGTGTTGTGAGTCATGGAATGGGTTCTGCTGCCTGGGTGACATGATCAGTGCTGGAGGGGGTGCTGAAGGCTGTGCTGTGTTGTGAGTCATGGAATGGGTTCTGCTGCCTGGGTGACATAATCAGTGCTGGATGGGGTGCTGAAGGTTGCTGTGTTATGAGTCATGGATGAGTTCTGCTGCCTGGGTGACATAATCAGTGCTGGAGGGGGTGCTAAGGTTGCTGTGTTATGAGTCATGG
>NW_024757021.1:0-3590 GCF_018991925.1 Homarus americanus
TTCCTTCTCATCACCTTCAGCGACACCTTCTTTACCTTTACCACTTCTAGCAGGGGCTGTTTCTTTCTCACAGGCAGGAACAATATAACTTAATATGCTGACAATTGTAACATCTTGAATTTTAACTTATAGAAAGCTTTCATGTTTCCCTAGGCACCTCTTACATTTAAATCAGCATGTGTTCTTTGTTTTGTAACACCAATTCTTCCTTTGGCTGAAGTTACTTTTACACACTGAGCCACTACCCAGCTGTTTCACGCTACCGGTGGCCAGAACCATTCTCTGGTATTTTTCTCTTGCAATTCCCATACTTGCGCTATCTGACATACTTTTTCAAAAGTTAGGTTAGTGGTGTTCCATTAACTTATTCTGTATTTTCATAATTCAGACTTATCACAAACCTGTCTTTTTGAGATCGGTTCCAAGACTGTCCAAATTTACAGTGAATGGATTACTTCTTCAAAGCAACGATATAATTACTTACTGATTCATCTTTCCTCTATCTCTTGTGTCAAATTTGTAACTTTCAGCAATCTCCATTGGAGCAGGATCAAAATGTTGCTTCAGAATCAGCCCAGTAAATGAGTGAGAGTCTTTGGGTTTGTCTGGAGCAAGCAGATTGACCAGAGTGGGAATAACGTGTCTACCTCTGTCAAAAGATTGCTTTTCCTTTTCTCTTCAAGGGCCTTCTCCTTCAGGCATCACCACCCATCGTCCATTTCCATTTATTTGCCTGGAAGAGGAAGTCCATTCTCCTACAATATAGGTGTGAAGTTCTCCTTGTCACCATCATACTCCCCCACTCGTCGATGTATCCGCAGCGCTAGCCATAGTTACTCTCTTCCTCCGATTCTCCAGGTTCAAGTAGCACTTCCCTTCAGTGGTCACTGTATCACTCTCTTCAGGACTTCACAACACTTTGCAGAATCCCATCCTCTCGTCGCCAGTGTAGTATCTTACACATACATAACAATCTATATGTTATCCGGTCGGCTACTTTTCCAACCCTGCGCTAAAATCAAAGGAGTAACGATATTCTTCCAACTTTACAGTGTCTTTGCTTTTAAATCTCGCAAAAATTTTCAACTACAAATCCTCACTGGCCAATACCCTTTTACACTACTGCTTAACTTCTGGTTTACAAGAATATCAATACCTCTCATGTTTTCACCACTTTGTACAGATAGAAATTTCATTGGGGGTGTTTATGGATTGCAATGCAGTGGAAGGGCCCCTTTAGTTGAACGAATCTGCACAAACAAACTGTTGATACTTATTCTAACCAGATCTCTGACTGGTATGGCGCGGAGGCAGTGAAAAATATTTTCCTCGTTCAGCAGAGGATGCGAACAATTCCTACATTTGAGTATAGACGGCCCCAACAGAGCTTGACCGACATTGTGTTCTCAGAAGAAGGTATAAGAAATAAATTATCAAAGATAACGTTCATAAAAGTCCCAGCCCTTTGGGACATGGTGCATCCAAAGTGTTAAGAGAGTTGTGCAAACGAGCTGCTGGAGCCCCTTCTGAAGATCCTGTTCTGTAAGTACTTGGATGGTTTGGCAAGGCTCAAGTGATTGGAAACGGATTATGAGTCCTATATTCAAGAAGGGCGATCATCACCCATGAATTACTATAGACCAGTAGAAGTACTAGCATAGTGACTTAATGTAGAGAGCATTATAGGAGATGCCATGATGGAATATTCACTACGAAACAACCTTGTAAAGGATTGTCAACACGGTTTTATGCCAGGACACTCCTGGCTAACACAGTTACTCAAGGTACTGGATGTTTGACTCAAATTCTGACACAGGGCAGTAATATCGACAATATATACCTGATTGCCAAGAAGCTTAATACCGTACCCCGCGAAAGGCTAAAATAAACAGGAAGGGTTTGAGATTCCAGCGCCCGCGTGATCAGAGACTTCTTTCGTGAGTGCGCAACTTAGTAGTGTGTGTAATACGTACAAAATCGTAATGTGTGTATCCGTGACAAGCAGGGTACCACAGGGCAGTACTGACCTAAGTTGCTGCTGTTTGTTTCATAAATGAAATAATTGAAACTATACACACTTCCATATGAATGTTGCGGATGATGCTAAGTTATTCAGGAAATTCAAGAACCAAATAGACTGGAGAAGAGCTTACAGAAAGATCTGTGTGAAGTTCGAGAGGCCTATGAAATGGCTACAAAGATTCAATGTCGCAAAGTGTGAGAGAATGCACCCTACCAATATAAAGAGGCGTACTCACATGTCCCAATGGAATGAAAAAAAAACTGCATTAATGGAGGCCGGATCTGAAAAAGCACCTGGGCGTATGCTTGAGAACGCACTGAAGTTCTTGGGCAACTAAAACAAGTAGGTCATTATGTCGTTCAGATATCTAGACAACCGTTCCATGTAACGATATTCAAGGGTGAGGTGCTTCACCGTTTGAGCACTGTCGGGCCAGTCTGGTCGCCAAGATATGCCAGAGACTCAGCTGATTGAAAATGTCCAAGAGAGGGCCACCAGACCGGTGCCTGTACCTGCAATCAGTTATCCAGAGATTAGAGCGCGTGCAACTGCTTAGCTTATACTACAGATGGGCAAGGTAACTTGAGGTGTATAAACATCTCAGAGGGCACTACTCGGTCTAGTGTCCGTACTTAGAGCTGGCGGACGCCGTCCCAAAAGGGGTCACAAACCACACAGTTGAAGAAGAACAAGTCCAGAAAAAACAGTGAGGGCAAACTTTTTCGGAGTGAGAATTAAACTCTGGAACAACCTTCCAGACGCAATAAACAACGAAAGTGTGAGCTGTTTCAAGATCAGACACTGGGGCAGGTCAGATACATTCAGGAGCCAGTGCATGCCCAGACCCAACAAACAGAGATGAGACTGACTGCCAAGCGCAAGGAGCCAATCGCAGCAAAGAGATAAAAGTAAAAGTAATATATGAAAAGAATTTCACCACTCAAATCCATTTTGAACCTATCCATCTTATTTCAACATAATCCCAGAATATAAGTACCAATAAAATATTCACAGGCTAACGAATTATAAAACAGTTCACCATTGTCTAACCCCAGCGCCACCCAGGAGCCATGGTGCCACGACGGGTGAACACGATCGCCAGCCCCCAGCCCTACCCACTCAAGCACCGGTTGCCCTCAAAAGAGCAAACAGACACAGAGTCATCGACGCAGTCCTCTGGTAGAAAGAGAACCACCAGAGAGAGTCACTACCCGAGACCTGGTTGCCCCACCTGGCAGCATCAGCAGACGAAAAAAGGATGGGTCCAGCAGCAAAAACAGCACGCCAATAAGAGGTAACGCACCGAGATACCATTAGTTTATCCATAAACATTCAAACCTCCCAGTGGTAACATCATCATGCGAAGTGCCCAAAGATGCTGCCTTCATTTTAACCATAACCACTATACCCGCACTATTTTTAACAAATAGCCCACCCGACACAGGCATCAACCCACAAACTGGCCCAGGGGCGAAAATAAAGAAAGAGAAATAAAAAATAAAAATATTATATTAATTTACACCACGAAGATGCCAAAACCAGCAATACGCAAACAAGCGCTACCGAA
>NW_024757022.1:0-8249 GCF_018991925.1 Homarus americanus
AGAAGGTATGCTAATGCTGGAGTGCATTTTGATTTTAATGTATTAATATAAGAAACCCTTTTTCAACATTACTAATCAGGGGAAATGTGGGGTTAAAAATAATAGAAAGAAACCTAACCTAACCGAACCTAGCCAGGTTACTACGCCCCAGTATAGATCTGTCTGCTTTGCTGTGAATATTGACACTTGTCCCGGATTATATCGACAATTTGTAATTGTTCTTCCTCTATGCATTTTTGTGTTATCATATAACAACACAGCCACGTTGTAACGCAGTACCACAAATCATTATAATTTTATCATAATTTGATTGTAATTATAATAATAAAAGTAACTTTGATGTGCAAGGAAAGATTTCTCCTCCTCGTCGAGTCATAGTTGCCGCCATAATCTTGCAAACATTACTCTCGATGGTGATTGGCTGTTGCATGGAAGTGGCATAAAACGTGATTGGCTGGAATTTCAGTGTTCGAATCCTTGCTCGTAACTGAAGAAATGGTTAGATTTATCGATCCAGGGTCTGCCAAGCTCAAATCCCAGGCTCAAACTACTGTCTCGAATTCGCCTAGTGTTGAAACCTCTTCTGGAGGCTTGTTGCCTTCGCCGTTTTAGCGACGAAGTGAGAGCTTGGCTCTGACTAGCATTGATCAGTGTCACAGTGGTCTGGAGCCACGCATGGCATGCGTGATGGGAGAGGAAGCAGAACCTTTTCATAGCGGAGTGTAGTCAATGAGGTGCCAGTGTTCAGATCGTTGGTGTTGCCACTAACCATTGAACTTGTCGGCTTGCCTAAACAAGGTATTGGTGATAGTGGGGTTGTGTGCAGCACACTTGTTGAGGAGGAGTAGGCCGTTGGGACGAATGTCATCCATTTCTCTCATGGATCTCTGCCAAATATCAGCATATCTGTCAGCTCAGTTTCTGGTATTGAAGGCATGACGTGAGTAATTCAGTGACTCTCAGCGACATGAGGCGGTTGATCCCAATAGCATTTCAGTTAGCCTGTGTAGGATGCGTTATGGAGCAAAACAAATCCATAAAGCGGTTTCTCTCCACAGCAAGCTCTACCCTTCCAGAAGGTGTAGCCAGACCTGTTCTGTGGAGTTGGGTTCTTATCTGGGGAGCCGGACTCAATGATGGTTGCTATGTCGATGCTATACCTGCCAGCTCTTTTGCCATAAGGTTGTTTTTCTTTCAGGACGCTTATTTGTGCCAGTATCCAGAAGGGTTCTGAGATTCCATGCAGCGACTATAAGAGGTTGTATAGTTTGTTTTGTTTTGATGTCAGATTAGAATTGTGCTGACGGCTTTGATGCCCTACTGGGTGTGGTTGCCTAGTTGCTGTTTTTTTTACGTAGGCTATGCTTAGGGCACCTTTTCTAGTCTCGAGGTGGATGAGGAGTGGTTTTTCGTAAGTGTGCTGCTCAGTCGTATGATTCAACTTGCACTGCTAGATCCCAGTGCATAAACGACCATCTTTTTCTGTTCTGCCTGTGCAGAGTTGGACTAAAGACTCTGGCAGTCATTCTGCCAGTCCTGTCTCCAACTCATCCACCGCCATAGAAATTTTTGGAGTATAAAGGTTTGATAATGATGAGGAGTAGATGAGCTTGATGATGGCTGTACGTGAGTTGATTTATGGTGAGGCAGTGAGAGTGGCTGAAACCACATCTTGGGTTCTTTCTTTGATCCGGTGGTGGTGAGGTAAATGACTGGGGAGAGGAGAGTTGCAGCGGACTGCTGATACTCTGTTTGTTGGTTTTTGCTTTAGGTTGTCCATCATGCATTGCCTTTCGTCCGCCAGTGTGTTGTTGGGTTTATGGGATGTCACCTATTCCGCCTATACCGTCGTAGTTTTTGGAGCTCTGTAAGCATGTCTGCTTGATGTGTTCCGCCGAAGATTTTTCATTCAGGGTTTTACTCCGGGTAGCTCATACATACGCAGCAGAATCCACAAAGGGGCAGTGGTTGGTAGGCACATGACGTGTCCACATTAATTGAGCCCATGTGCTGTCCCTCTGGGCCCACTGCTACCCCTGAGATCCTTGCTGGTCTAGGCCTGGCCCACGAGGCACCCAGTTATCGTGTTGCCACGAGGACACAGAAGTCTTGATGGAGGAGGCTATGTACTGTCTGGGAAAGACTTATATATGTTAATTCTTGTTCATCACGAGGGCTAGCCAGAGGCGGTAACTGAAAGCGAGAGCAAGCAGTGTTTGCACCATAAAATAACTTTCTATCGCTGCCCCTACTAGACGCATTTCACCATCCTGTACACACACACACATATACACACACACACACACACACATACACACAATAGGATACACACGAACACACACACTGCTGTGCAATAGGTTACACTGACGCACACACTGCTGTATAATAGGTACACACCTGCTGCACAATATGTACACACACTGCAACACAATAAGGTACACACACTGCTGCACAATATGTACACACACTGCTACACAATAGGTACACATACTGTTGTACATAAGTATACACACTGCTGTACAATAAGGTACACACACTGCTGCACAATAAGGTACACACACTGTTGCACCACATGTACTGCTACACAATAAGGTACACACACTGTTGTACAATAAGTAAACACTGGTTACACAATAAGGTACATCACACTGCTGCACAATAAGTACACACACTGCTGCACAATAAGGTACACACACATTGCTGCACAATAAGGTACACACACCACACAATAAGGTACACACACTGCTACATAATAAGGTACACACACTGCTGTACAATAAGGTACACACACAGCTGTAATAAGGTACACACACAGCTGTACAATATTACACACATCTGTTGCACAATAACAGCACACACTGCTACACAATATGGCACACACTCTACTGCACAAAGGTACACACACTGCTGCACAATAGTACACACACTGTAAATAATATGGTACACACTCTATCTGCATATTTGTACACATTAATTGCTGCAATAAGGTAACAACACTGCTGCACAATAAGGTACACACTCTGTTGCATAATAAGGCACACACTGCTGCACAATAAGGTACACACTCTTGCTGCACAATATGCACACACACTCTACTGCATTAATATAAATGCCACACTGCTGCAATAAGGTACACAGGTTTTGTGATTGATCAAGTGTCAGAATGTTTCTGCCTTTAAGTCCAGCTCGACCCCCAAAAAGTGATTCGGATCAACGAAACCAAAGTAAATATTTTTTTTCTCTCCCATATAGGAGACTTTGTTGACACTCGCGTCAAGTCTCACCACAGACCAACACATACATCTCTTCATAGTTAGAATCTTACACCTCTACAAATATTTTAAACTTAACTTTATGATTCGGATGATTACACATCATGGAAATTGTAACATTTTATTTTCATCATCGTAAATCATTTGATAACGAGCGAGTAAGGTTGATTTAGTGTCAGAAGTAAGTGGCCTTGTTCTGGTCGTCAGTGGCAAGATGATGGAAACGGTTCTTATCGTGTGTTCAGTTGGCTTCTGATAATGTCAAGACGGATTGTTGTTATTCAGACTTGTTCGTTTTCATATTACCAGATAATAGATGACTGCAGACAGCCAGACAGTGATAGATAGATGGATGGAAGGACGTATATGGTAGGATTGAGAGAGGTTAGCGTCATACAAGTATATAGTGAGATAATACATCAATAACTTGTTAACTAACTGTGAGATAATTCAGACCATCTGTTTTCTGTTTGAATCAATTGGAAATTCTTACAAGGAATATTTTTTGTGAATAATTTGATAATTTTTAGAAAGTGATAAAGATTTTAACCCATCAATAACTATCTAATGATAACACCAACGGCTTTCGTTTTGGTTTTATCTAGAAATTTAAATAATTTTTTCAGGAATTTTAATAGTACTTAATACGAAGGAAGCGCCCATGTGTGCCATGTGTAGGTTCTTTCAGGCGTCCATACCGCTGGTAATTTAAGACGAATGATAACATTGTACTGAGGACAAGTATATATGGTTTGATAAAACTCTAGGTGAGGCATTAGTCAAAACTCCAACCAACCCAACTTCTCGGTACACTTATTAGACCATTTACTTGTAAGTGAATGAATAAATTAAATTATATTATCTGAAACAAAACAATTCCTACATCGTTAATTTTAGGGCGAAAATACACAACTTGTTCTACTGTTGTGCCAGAATTTTTCTCAATGTCTTGGTTGAGGTGTTGTCCATGAGCCAGTGTTGCTCTAATCCTCCCTAGTCACGACGAATGTTTCAGCTAAAATGTCAGGAATAAGCTAGAGTCTGATATAACTAAAAGCTAATAAAACTTTTCGCTATTATTATTTCATTTATTTTCGTTAAAATGACACGTTATAAAAATAATTTGTATTAGTTGAAATTATCCCTCGAAAAAGAAAGTCAATAGAATAATATTGTCTCGTATTTTTAAATCGAAAATCTGTCAACCATGTTTTTATCTTATTTGTATTTCATTGAACATTTAAGTCCTTATTTGTCTTCTATCTTCATATATGTCTTATGTATTAGCTGTATCAATATATTTTGTTTGTTTCTGTTGTAGACAAACAAATAAATAAATACAAAGGCCCACTAGGTGGTCTAATATCATTACTGCTCTTCAAGATCAGCTTAAAATAAATGTCTCATTAAACTTGAAAAAAACACGTTTATAATCACTTTTTTTATGATCTGATGATTAAGGTATTTATACAGATAGGATATTAAATATTAGTTACTAGCTATAATTTGGAGGCAGTGGCGGTCGAGTGGATACAGCAGTCGCCTTTTCTGTTCCAACCCTGGGCAATCCCAGTTCACCCAGCTGTAAGGGTACCACAGTTTATAATCTGTGGAAGTGAAGTCGGCCGAGTGCAGTACCGGCTATGCTGCCTCTTGTGTACTGAAGGCGTAGTATATCCACACTCCCTTCACTTCAATTTTCAATACAAAATTTATTTGTTTATATTTTTATTTATGTTACTATACATTATAGTAATATTATAAACTTAGAATGATAAAGTTAGTAATCTCGGTAAAGATGTATTAGCAGCCAGATATGAGAAGTTTTCCAATTCTTTCGCCATGAAAACAACCTTGTGCGTCGCCAATATCAGCTGTTGATGCACACTAGTACAGGTACTATGTACTATAAGACCGCCACCTGCGTGCGTCGCCATTATCAGCTGTAGAGGTACATAGCATTATACATCGCCACTTGGTGCGTCGCCATTATCAATAGCCGCAGAGGCACACAGTAATATAAGACCGCTACCTGGTGCGTTGCCATTATCAGCTGTAGAGGCACACAGTACTATAAGGATCGCCACCTGGCGCGCCGCCATTATCAGCTGTAGAGGCACACACTACCATAAGATCGCCACCTGGTGCGTCGCCATTACTGTTGTAGAGGCAATACAGCACTATAAGATCGCCACCCGGTGCGCGTCGCCATTATCAGCCGTAGAGAGGCACACACTACTATAAGACCGCCACCTGGTGCGTCGTCGCCATTATCAGCTGTAGTGGGCTGTTAGTATCATACATCGTCACCCGGCAAGCGTCGCCATTATCAGCCGTTGATGCAATACAGTACCATAAGATCGCCACCCGGTGCCGCTGCCATTATCAGCTGTAGAGGGACATAGCACTATAAGACCGCCACCTGGTGCCGCCATTATCAGCCGTAGAGGACACAGTAATATATGATCGCCACCTGGTGCGTCGCCATTATCAGCTGTTGGTGCACATAGTACTATACATCGCCACCCGGGTGCAGTCAGCGCATGATTATTGTTGATGCATTGCAGTACCATGTTGACTGCCACCAGTGTCGCCATTATCAGCTGTAGAGGGACACAGCGGCCTATAAGACCGCCACCTGGGTGTCGCCATTATCATTGCTGATGCACGTTGCAATTATAAGATCGCCACCCGGTGCGTCGCCATTATCAGCTGTAGAGGCACACAGTACTATAAGATTTCGCCATACCCGGTGCGTCGCCATTATCGGGGCTGTTGATGATGCACACAGTATTAAGATCCGCCACCCGTGCGTCGCCATCAGCCGTAGAGGCACACAGCACTATAAGACCGCCACCGGTGCGTCGCCATTATCGCTGTTGATGCACACAGTACTGCTGAGACTCACCACCAGCGCCGCTGCCATTGTCAGTTGCGCCAGTACAGCACTATAAGACCGCCACCCGGTGCGTCGCCATTATCAGCTGTTGATAATACAGTACTATAAGACTGCCACCCGGTGCGTCGCCATTATCAGCTGTTGAGTAATACAGCACAAGTACATCGCCACCTGGTGCGTCGCCATTACTGGCCGTAGAGGACACAGCACGGTAAGACCGCCACCTGCGTCGCCACATTGCTGTAGAGGCAAAGATGATAAGATCGCCGCCATCTGGTGCGTCGCCGCCACATCAGCCGTAGAGGAGCGCGTACTATAAGACCGCCAATCGCGCAGCGTCGCCATTATCAGCCGTAGAGGCACACAGGCACTATAAGATCCCGCCACCTGGTGCGTCGCCAATATCAGCTGTTGGTAATACAGTACTATAAGACGCCACCCGGTGCGTCGCCGCCATTGTTGTTGGTGCACACAGTACTATAAGACCGCCACCCAAAGCGTCGCCATTATCAGCCGCAGAGGCACAGCGTACCATAAGACCGGCCACCTGGCAGTCGCCATTATCAGCTGTAGAGGGACACAGCATTATATGATCGCCACCTGGTGCGTCGCCATTATCAGCTGTTGATGCACACACTACCATAAGACCGCCACCCGGTGCGCCGCCATTAGGTCAGGGCCGTAGAGGACACAGTACTTTATAAGATCGCTTACCTGGTGCGTCGCCATTATCAGCTGCCGATGCACACATCACTATAAGACCGCCACCCGGTGCGTCGCCATTATCAGCCGTAGAGGACACAGTACTATAAGATTCCGCTTACCTGGTGCGCCGCCATTATCAGCCGTTGATGCAATACAGTACTATACACGCCACCTGCGCCATTATCAGCCGTTGATGCAATACAGCAATTATAAGATCGCTACCCGGTGCGTCGCCATTATCAGCTGCAGGAGGCACACAGTACTATAAGACTGCCACCTGCGCGCGCCGCCATTATCAGCCGGAGGACACAGTACTATAAGACCGCCACCAGTGCGCCATTACTGTTGATGCACACATCATTATATATCCATGTACCTGCGCGCTGCCATTATCAGCCGCAGAGGCACACAGTAATTATAAGACTGCCACCCGGGTGCGTCGCCATTATCAGCTGTAGAGGGACACAGCATCATAAGATTGCCACCTGGTGTGTCGCGACATTGCTGTTGATGCACACAGTACCATAAGACCGCCACCTGCGCGTCGCCACATGTTACTGTAGAGGCACACAGTACTTTATAAGACTGCCACCTGCGCGCCATTATCAGCTGTTGATGCATTACATCATCATAAGACCGCCATCTGGTGCGTCGCCATTATCAGTCAGAGGGACACAGTATTTATAAGACTGCCACCTGCGCGCCACCATCACCGTTGGGTGCACACAGTACCATAAGACCGCCACCTGCGCGTCGCCATTATCAGCCGTAGAGGGACACAGCACTATAAGCTGACCGCCACCTGCGCGCGTCGCCAATATCAGCCGAGATACAGCATTATAAGATCGCCACCAGCAAGCCACACATTAGCCAGAGCGCACAGTACCATAAGACCGCCACCTGGTGCGCTTCGCCATTATCAGCCGTTGATGCACACACTACCATAAGACCCTGCCACCTGGTGCGTCGCCATTATCAGCCGTAGAGGGACACAGCATTATAAGATAAGCCACCTGCGCGTCGCCATTATCAGCCGTTGATACCGGCAGCAATATACATTCGCCACCTGGTGGGCTGCTATTATCAGGCCAGAGGCACACAGCACTATAAGACTGCCACCTGGTGCGTCGCCATTATCAGCTGTAGAGGCATTACAGTACTATAAGACTGCTACCCGGTGCGTCGCCATTATCAGCTGTAGAGGACACAGTACTATAAGATCGCCACTCTGTGCGTCGCCATTATCAGCTGTAGATGCACATAGTAATTATAAGACTGCCACCTGGTGCGTCGCCATTATCAGCTGTAGAGGCACATAAAAATTATAAAGATCATACCTGGTGCGTCGCCATTATCAGCTGTAGAGGCACACA
>NW_024757023.1:0-18389 GCF_018991925.1 Homarus americanus
TTTGACTTGCCCTTCACCTTGCCTCCCTTGCCGCGTCCTGACATGTTGCTGCTGCTGCTTTTCGTGATATGAGTTAAATTTCCGCCCGCCACCTTGGTCTTTTATACCAAGCTCAGGATCAGGCCAGGTGGCCGTCTCGCGGACCCAACCAATGTAAGAGAGCCGTAGCTGCAGCCAGTCTGATCCTGAGCGGCCCGCTCGGTATATAAGGAAAAGTTAGTCGGGCCAGTTTTCAATTCTCTCGCTCCGCGCCACGAGTAACTGTGCCGCCATGCCTCCCCAAACTTCCGGAAAGGCTGCCAAGAAGGCTGGAAAGGCCCAGAAGGCCATTGCCAAGGGTGACAAGAAGAAGAAGCGCAGGAGGGAAGGAAAGCTACAACTCTACATCTACAAGGTACTGGAAGCAAGTGCACCCGGCAGAATTCCTCCAAAGCTATGTATCATGAACTCTTTCGTGAACGACATCTTCAGCGTGTATCGCTGCCGAGGAGCTTCCGCCGGCGCACTGCAACAAGCACTCCTGCATTACAAGTCGAAATCCAGACAGCTGTCCGACTCTTGCTGCCGGTGAACTGGCCAAGCATGCTGCCGTGTCTAAGGCACCAAGGCTGTCTCAAGTACACCTCTTCAAGTAGAGGTTAACGTACTGTGAAACACGCCATCCCTACTACAACCAATCGGCTCCATCGGTTACAGTTATATTAAAGACAGTTGCAAACAGTGATATATTGAGAGGAAATAAAAAAAAAAAAATTATAATAATCTTTATTCTCCTATGGCGTAGAAACCGGACTAAATCGAAACATAATAAATAAATAAATAAATTCTGCGTGGAGTACTTTTACACCCACTGCAAAGTGACATACATGGAGTTTGTTTGGGCTTCATTTCATGTTTGCAGCACGCCTATTTCATGTAAACAATTTATTTTATTTTATTGTATTTTATTGTATTTTCTTTTATTTTATTTATTTATTTACTTACTTATTCTTTATATATTTATTTGTTACTAGCTCTTGTTTGTTGCACCCACCCACCTCCCGAATTGATGACCTACTATACATTCGTGCCTGCACGAATGTTACCAACTTACCGTTAGGCGATTTGGGTAACCGAAATTAACTCTCTCCTACCACCAACCATTTCGATTGTCATGACAATTATCTTCAGAACAGTTCTTTGGCCCTGAGAAGGGCCGAGTTATAGATGTCTGGTAGGTTTTGTTGTGCTTTTTCTTTTTCCCCAAGGAAGAGGACTTAAGCACGCTCTCCGCGGATGCGCCGGGCCAGCTGGATGTCCTTGGGCATGATGGTAACGCGCTTGGCGTGAATGGCACACAGGTTGGTGTCCTCGAAAAGACCCACCAGGTAAGCCTCAGAGGCTTCCTGCAGAGCCATGACGGCAGACGACTGGAAGCGCAGGTCAGTCTTGAAATCCTGGGCGATCTCACGCACCAGGCGCTGGAAGGGCAGCTTCCTGATGAGTAGCTCTGTGCTCTTCTGGTAACGACGGATCTCACGAAGGGCGACGGTTCCGGGCCTGTAACGATGGGGCTTCTTGACACCACCGGTGGCTGGGCGGACTTGCGAGCTGCCTTGGTGGCAAGCTGCTTCCGTGGAGCCTTGCCTCCAGTGGACTTGCGGGCAGTCTGTTTAGTACGGGCCATCTCGACGACGAAATAGTAAATACGGGCGGCCTGGCAGGCGGGCGGGCTTATATACAGACATTCTCCACCTCAGTGGCCACCTCATTGGCCACGAGTGCCGCATGCGTCATCCGCAAGCTACGCCCCACCTCCAAGAGGGAGGGACGGCCTTGGATGAACGATACTACCGCTGCGTCCACAGCACGCCACCTACTCCCACCAAACCGTGGGCGAAGCCACACCAGGACCACCTGTAGTAGCAACCACAACAACATGACTGGACGAGGCAAAGGCGGCAAGGGACTTGGAAAGGGTGGCGCCAAGCGTCATCGTAAGGTGCTTCGTGACAACATCCAGGGTATCACCAAGCCCGCCATTCGTCGTCTAGCTCGGCGTGGAGGTGTTAAACGTATATCCGGCCTCATCTACGAGGAGACCCGCGGCGTCCTCAAGGTGTTTCTGGAGACCGTCATCCGTGACGCCGTCACCTACACCGAGCACGCAAAAAGGAAGACCGTCACCGCCATGGATGTGGTGTATGCCCTGAAACGGCAGGGCCGCACCCTTTATGGTTTTGGTGGTTAATCAACCTGATGGACGGGCGCATACCACCACCACCACCACGACAAACAAATATACGGACCTAATTTTAGGTCCACATTTAAATCGCTAAAGAGTTGGTTAGACACTGAGTAAATCGTTGAAAATATATCCAATAACATGATCCTCTCTAATTCTGGACTTGTGGTATGAGTATAGGTTGTGCGTGAACGTGTTGGAACCACTTCCTAATAATTGTCAGTCAGTCAGTCAGTCAACATTCACCTAACCTCCAGGTACCTCACCTAACTTCCTGTAGCGTCACCGAACCTCACGAAATGTAACCCAATGTAGTTTATAATCTATCCTAACATGACATAACATAACCACGCACTATATTACTTCAGTAAGAGTAATGAGTTTTAATACGCAAAGTTGCAGTTATCATTCATGCATACATACATACATACATACATAACATGCTAGTGGCAGGGGGGATTGAAGTGAATTTTAGGAGGAGAGAATAGGGGGATTGAAGTGAATTTTAGGAGGAGAGAATAGGTGCAGTGGCTAAACAGCGCTTGCGTGAGGGACTTTAAGCAGCAACTCGCCTGGATGCGGCAGGATAGAGTCAGGTCAAGCGTCCGGTGCATGTTGGGTTCCGCCATGGTTTCTCAGTGTTTGGTCGGCTTGATTGTGTGTGTTGTTTTGTTGTTTGGAGGAAATGTCTTGGTATTCTTCTTCTTAGCTTGAAGTTGATTTTCTTCTAACTCTCCTCCTCTTGTTGTTCGTCTTCCTCGTGTCTGCTATCATTCTGTAAAGACTCTATATATGTATGTAGGTATGAGTGAGTAACAGTTGCCGGTTACAGTGATACTTCATATTCGCTGGTGTTGTACTGTATGGCTTCGGTATTTCTTAATATACAAACGGCACCGTTAGAGGATTGAGGTATTTAAAAACCAGCCTACATTACTTATATATAGAAATAAATAATGTGGCTTGGACAATAATGACGACTACTCTCTCCTACCTAACCCAAACAAGGGCTTTTCGAAAGTATACATTGGACACAATTGACTTAGTACATACATTGGTGGTTTAACAAAAGCCCTCATTAGAGAAAGGTGAAGGAGCACACAGTGAACATACAGATTAATGTTTGCACGCGTAGATCATGTAAGGTGAGATGTTGAACACCAGACACGTAGTGTAGTAACTCCCTCACAGATGGCGTTATGAGGGGCCTGATGATGTAGCAGTTACCTCACAGATGGTGTTATGAGGAAATTCACATGATGATGCTGTAGCAAAACATTCACTACGTGGTGTCGTAGCATCTTGGGGACACCACGTGGTCGAGCTATAAACTCCTCATTCAAGTGGGTTGTGGTCCCAGGCCTCTCTGCTCATTGAGTCTCAGAGTATAACCCGGGTACCTGGGACCTCACTGTGTGTGAAGCTGGTTAGCTAGCTTGGGTAAGACTCAACTGCCGAGTTGTTTTTCACTGAGTTAAGCACTGTTCACCACTATTCATCACTGGTTCCATTCCTTTGCCAAATGAGATAGTACCTTATGGCAAGAACTTGTTGATAGTCCGGTGGGGAGGAGGGTTCAGGGGAGTGAGTTGGTATGGACCAACATATAATTAATATTAATAATAATAATAATAATTAACGGTTTATTGAAAGAGCTTGGCAGCCAGAAGGCTGAAAATATACAGTTACATATTTGGGGAATGGGTTACGAATTACAAATAATATACAAGTAACATGCGTGACACAAATAAGACATATAATAACTAGCTGGGGAAAAGCTCAAACTACAGTTCATTTCAACATAGTGACAGTGCAAGGAGTAGTGTTTACTGGGAGTGAGTACACTGATTTATTACAAGTTATCGATAATTTTTACAATGGTTGGGACTGGGCTGTTCTTATAGCGATCAGTTCGTGCACGTATGGGCTGGATGCGGTTGTGGTGTCGAAGAGCAATTCTCGGACTAGGGATCTCAGGTGGTAGTAGGAGACGGTGTCGGGGATGGTGTAGAAGCTTCTTACCAAATTTGCAGATGAGGTCGTGGTGATGGTCAGTGAGAGTCTAAAGGGTCGGTCAGTGTGTTGAGCGCTTCTTGATATGTGGAGTAGGAAGGGTAGAGAATAATCTTGCATGGCCTCTTTTGCACTTTTTCTAGGTGTTTACGTTGTGTGGCATTTAGGGAAGAAGACCAGGTGAGCTTGGGAAGTATGAATGTTGTGTAAACACTGAGGAGCTCGTGTGCAGGAACACCGAGGGACTTGAGTCGGCGTAGGAGGTGGAGACGGAAACTGGAGGATTTGATAACTTCACTGACGTGTGGTTTCTAATTTAGTTTGTTGTCTATGTTGACGCCGAGGAGCTTCGTGGAATCTAAAACCTGGAGTGTGTTCAGACCTAGAGTAATGGAAGGAGGTGGGACAATGTCGGCGGAGAGGTTGATGTGCATAACCATGGTTGTTGGTGGCCCAGTTTTGGAGACTGTTCAATAAATCATGAAGGGCGGTATAGTTTGGAGCAGAATTGTTGACGCTGATCCCAATGGTGGAGTCGTCGACATATTTCCAGCGAGCAGGGGTTTCTCTTAGGGCATCATTGATGAGCATAAGGAAGCAGAGTGGTCCCATCTTGGTGCCTTGGGGGACGCCACAGGTGAGTGACTGAAAGGTGGAGACAGCCAGCCCCTCGGAAGCGTACAGCTTGGCGTCGGTCACTGAGGAAGTCTGTAAGCCCTGGTATAATAAGACTTCTCCGAAGCCCGAGGTCAATAGCTTAGTTGATGATTATATTGTGGTCGACTAGGTCGAACGCTTTAGTGAAATCAATGAAGGCGACAGCTACAGACGTTTTTCGTTTCTCGAGATGGCGGTATATGTAATCGAGAAAGCTGACAAGACAGTCAGTCAGTCAGTGGTGGAGGAAGTTTTCATGTTGCCAAATTGCTGAGGGTCTACTACGACTCCTGCAATATCAGCAAAAGCCCAGCCAGTCGAACACAAAACTTTCACAGATTAGGCTGGGTATTGGGGTGATTGCAATAGGTCGTAGCTGATTTAAGGATTGTGGGCTGGTTGACTTGGGCACTGGTGATACATAAGAGGTCTTCCAGTCAGCTGGGCATCTGGCTTGACTGAGAGAAGCATTGATGATGGAGCATAGGGGTTTAGCAAGCTCCGGGGAGAACTCCTTGAAGCGTTTCATTGGTAAGTCAATGGGGGTGGTAGAGGGTTTTAATTTTAGTTTGTCCAGGCGTTTTGCTATTTCAAATACTTCTACTAAGTCAGTGGGAAGGGGGGGGCTGGTAGGTAAGCAGGGAGAGTGGTTGTGTCAAGCCGGGGGAGCGTCTGGCATATAGTAGCGAAGTGTGTGTGTGTGTGTGTGTGTGTGTGTATACTACTGTACTTTTTAGATCCTCCTACGCAACCTAACCTATTATAGTTAAGTATAGTAGGCTATACACTATTTTGTTTGTATGTGTTATAAAATGAAATTGCATGTAATTATTTTTAATATTATTATTATTAATATTATTATTATTATTAGTAGTAGTAGTAGTATTATTATTATTATTATTGTTATTATTATTACATGCTAATATAATACTAAGTTGCCCGCCAGATTTCCTCAGAGATGGGAGGAGCACATTGGCGGCGGTGTTGTTTATACTCCGCCCGATTACTGATTCCTATTCACCGAGCCAGAGCTGGCGGGCGGCGTGTTATGTGCCACGTTTTGTTTCCCATTAGGCGTACCGCTCAGCTGGGGAGTAGGAGATTTCATAAAAAGAAAGTTTGAGTGGAGAGCACACCTTTTCCTTCACATACAGTTATCTTAGACCATCTACTAGTATAATAGTTTGCACAAAAATACTCTACACTCTTTCTAGGTTATTGTTATGTTGTTTTTTTTTTTTTTTGACTTCTCATCAGATTGTGCATTCAACTAATATACACTATTAGTGTGTTTATTATTATGTTTTATAGTATTATTTCGTATAATATTGGGTAACACAATTATAGTCACTAGTATAGTATATTATTGGGGTTTATAGCAGTTTGTGGTCTAATAGTATCATGCTTTATGAGTGGTGTTCTATGTAGTGATGATTAGGCAATAAAATATGCTTTGGGTGTTTATAGCAGTTTTTGTGGTCTACTAGTATCATGCTTTATGGGTGGTGTTCTATGTAGTGATGATTAGGCCATAAAATATGCTTTGGGTTTATTGCTAACAAAATATACTTTGCTCTACCGCTGTAGTGCAAAACATGGTGAAACTTACATACACCGTTAATAAAGTATTCATGGAAGAAGAAGAAGAAGAAGAAGAAGAAGAAGAAGAAGAAGTAAGAGGAAGAATTGTGGAGGGAATGAACAGTGAGACAATGTAAAGCCTCCGGGATGGCGGCAGCGTTTCTGTTATTAATATATAATAAGACAATAGGAAAATATGTTGTTGTCTCTACCTGTATTATTACCTTTGCGATAGCATGGTTCAATTTTGGGAGGACAGAGGAAGGAGCAGGAGGTTAGGAAGGGAGAGATAGTGTCTGTGATCCTCGGGTCACCACTCCTCGGATTGTGTCAGTTCAAGTTTAGAAGCTCCAACAACTTTCCCTGAATACAAATTGGCAACGTTTCGATTTACAACAGGTACCTACTTACTGCTACAGTAGGTAGGTGAACAGGGACCAAGGGGGCTAGGAAGAGTGTCCAAACAACTTGCCTGTGTGATGTAGTCGTGGCCAGAATTAGGTTAGGATACAGACACATCTGGCTAGTTAGTAACGCTGTACCCATAAAGGAACACTCAGCATGTAAACTTGGTGATACACCTTTAAAGCACTACTATATTATTGAATGGGACACTGTCAAAGACTTCAGGCCACCTCACTTATTGTATCTTGAACTATGTCATTACTTCATTGAGGACATTACATTCTTGCTCTTTATCCCAAATTGGCTAGCCCACACTGGTAAATGTGTACTGTACTGTCAATGAATCTGATGTATTTCTTTGTGTATGAACCTGACTGAAAATAAGGTCGCCTCCCTGGCTGCTGCTGCTGCTGCTGCTGCTTCTTGCGCCCTTCTAAGTCCCGTTTAAGTCCCCCACCCCAGGCCCCCACAACCGCCCTTCACATCTACACCATTCAAAAACAATTTCACTCAATGTCCACAATACTATGCTAATTACACGTAAAATAGAGTGTTATCCTGCAAAACGTTGATGTCGTATATTTCTCTCTTTAAGTGATATCCTGTGGCTCCGAAAGGAGCCTGTTTGGTTAGGTTGTCTTGTGTGAACGAACCTTGGGTTCTTATTTCTTCTCTGTCTTCTTGGGGAGGAGCACAGCTTGGATGTTAGGAAGGACCCCCCCTTGGGCAATGGTGACTCCAGATAGGAGCTTGTTCAGCTCCTCGTCATTGCGAATGGCAAGCTGAAGATGACGCGGGATAATGCGGGTCTTCTTGTTGTCGCGGGCGGCGTTACCGGCCAGCTCGAGCACTTCTGCTGCCAGGTACTCCATGACGGCTGCAAGGTACACAGGTGCACCTGCACCAACACGCTCAGCATAGTTGCCTTTACGCAAGAGACGGTGGATCCTACCCACGGGGAACTGGAGTCCGGCCCTGCTAGAACGGGACTTTGACTTGCCCTTAACTTTGCCTCCCTTGCCGCGTCCTGACATGTTGCTGCTGCTGCTTTTCGTGATAGGAGTTAAATTTCCGCCCGCCACCTTGGTCTTTTATACCAAGCTCAGGATCAGGCCAGATGGCCGTCTCGCGGACCCAACCAATGTAAGAGAGCCGTAGCTGCAGCCAGTCTGATCCTGAGCGGCCCGCTCGGTATATAAGGAAAAGTTAGTCGGGCCAGTTTTCAATTCTCTCGCTCCGCGCCACGAGTAACTGTGCCGCCATGCCTCCCAAAACTTCCGGAAAGGCTGCCAAGAAGGCTGGAAAGGCCCAGAAGGCCATTGCCAAGGGTGACAAGAAGAAGAAGCGCAGGAGGAAGGAAAGCTACAGCATCTGCATCTACAAGGTACTGAAGCAAGTGCACCCCGACACAGGAGTCTCCTCCAAAGCTATGTCCATCATGAACTCTTTCGTGAACGACATCTTCGAGCGCATCGCTGCCGAGGCTTCCCGCCTGGCGCACTACAACAAACGCTCCACCATTACAAGTCGGGAAATCCAGACAGCTGTCCGACTCTTGCTGCCCGGTGAACTGGCCAAGCATGCCGTGTCTGAGGGCACCAAGGCTGTCACCAAGTACACCTCTTCCAAGTAAGAGGTTACTTGTGCACAACAACACGCCATCCCACTACTACAACTTAATCGGCTCCATCGGAGCCACAGTTACATGTTAAAGAGACAGTTACCGACAGTGATATATTGAGAGGGAAATAAAAAAAAAAAAAAATTATAATAATCTGCATTCTCTATTGGCGTAGAAACCGGACTAAATCGAAACATAATAAATAAATAAATAAATTCTGCGTGGAGTACTTTTACACCCACTGCAAAGTGACATACATGGAGTGTGTTTGGGCTTCATTTCATGTTTGCAGCACGCCTATTTCATGTAAACAATTTATTTTATTTTATTGTATTTTATTGTATTTTCTTTTATTTTATTTATTTATTTACTTACTTATTCTTTATATATTTATTTGTTACTAGCTCTTGTTTGTTTCACCCACCCACCTCCCGAATTGATGACCTACTATACATTCGTGCCTGCACGAATGTTACCAACTTACCGTTAGGCGATTTGGGTAACCGAAATTAACGCTCTCCTACCACCAACCATTTCGATTGTCATGAAAATTATCTGCAGAACAGTTCTTTGGCCCTGAGAAGGGCCGAGTTATAGATGTCTGGTAGGTTTTGTTGTGCTTTTTCTTTTTCCCCAAGGAAGAGGACTTAAGCACGCTCTCCGCGGATGCGCCGGGCCAGCTGGATGTCCTTGGGCATGATGGTAACGCGCTTGGCGTGAATGGCACACAGGTTGGTGTCCTCGAAAAGACCCACCAGGTAAGCCTCAGAGGCTTCCTGCAGAGCCATGACGGCAGACGACTGGAAGCGCAGGTCGGTCTTGAAATCCTGGGCGATCTCACGCACCAGGCGCTGGAAGGGCAGCTTCCTGATGAGTAGCTCTGTGCTCTTCTGGTAACGACGGATCTCACGAAGGGCGACGGTTCCGGGCCTGTAACGATGGGGCTTCTTGACACCACCGGTGGCTGGGGCGGACTTGCGAGCTGCCTTGGTGGCAAGCTGCTTCCGTGGAGCCTTGCCTCCAGTGGACTTGCGGGCAGTCTGTTTAGTACGGGCCATCTCGACGACGAAATAGTAAATACGGGCGGCCTGGCAGGCGGGCGGGCTTATATACAGACATTCTCCACCTCAGTGGCCACCTCATTGGCCACGAGTGCCGCATGCGTCATCCGCAAGCTACGCCCCACCTCCAAGATGGAGGGACGGCCTTGGATGAACGATACTACCGCTGCGTCCACAGCACGCCACCTACTCCCACCAAACCGTGGGCGAAGCCACACCAGGACCACCTGTAGTAGCAACCACAACAACATGACTGGACGAGGCAAAGGAGGCAAGGGACTTGGAAAGGGTGGCGCCAAGCGTCATCGTAAGGTGCTTCGTGACAACATCCAGGGTATCACCAAGCCCGCCATTCGTCGTCTAGCTCGGCGTGGAGGTGTTAAGCGTATATCCGGCCTCATCTACGAGGAGACCCGCGGCGTCCTCAAGGTGTTTCTGGAGAACGTCATCCGTGACGCCGTCACCTACACCGAGCACGCAAAAAGGAAGACCGTCACCGCCATGGATGTGGTGTATGCCCTGAAACGGCAGGGCCGCACCCTTTATGGTTTTGGTGGTTAATCAACCTGATGGACGGGCGCATACCACCACCACCACCACGACAAACAAATATACGGACCTAATTTTAGGTCCACATTTAAATCGCTAAAGAGTTGGTTAGACACTGAGTAAATCGTTGAAAATATATCCAATAACATGATCCTCTCTAATTCTGGACTTGTGGTATGAGTATAGGTTGTGCGTGAACGTGTTGGAACCACTTCCTAGTAATTGTCAGTCAGTCAGTCAGTCAACATTCACCTAACCTCCAGGTACCTCACCTAACTTCCTGTAGCGTCACCGAACCTCACGAAATGTAACCCAATGTAGTTTATAATCTATCCTCACATGACATAACATAACCACGCACTATATTACTTCGGTAGGAGTAATGAGTTTTAATACGCAAAGTTGCAGTTATCATTCATTCATACATACATACATACATACATAACATGCTAGTGGCAGGGGGGATTGAAGTAAATTTTAGGAGGATAGAATAGGTGCAGTGGCTAAACAGCGCTTGCGTGAGGGACTTTAAGCAGCAACTCGCCTGGATGCGGCAGGATAGAGTCAGGTCAAGCGTCCGGTGCATGTTGGGTTCCGCCATAGTTTCTCTGATGTGTTTGTTGGAAGCTTTGTTGTGTGTGTTGTTTTTATTTGTTTGGAGGAAATGTCTTGGTATTAACACCTTTGCTACAACGAAGTTGATTTTTCTTCCTAACTCTACTCCTCTTGTTGTTGTCTTCCTCGTGTCTGCCTCATTCTGTAAAGACTCTATATATGTATGTAGGTATGGTGAGTAACAGTTACCGGTTACAGTGATGCTTCATATTCGCTGGTGTTGACACTGTGGCTTCGGTATTTCTTAATACAAACGGCACCGTTGGGGAATTAAGTCTTCATCAGCCTATTACTTATATAGAAATAATAATGGGGCTTGAGACAATAATGACTACTCTCTCCTACCTTCCCCAAACAAGGGCTTTTCGAAAGTATACATTGGACACAAATGACTTAGTACATACATTGGTGGTTTAACAAAAGCCCTCATTAGAGATAGGTGAAGGAGCACACAGTGAACATACAGATTAATGTTTGCACGCGTAGATCATGTAAGGTGAGGTGTTGAACACCAGACACGTAGTGTAGTAACTCCCTCACAGATGGCGTTATGAGGGGCCTGATGATGTAGCAGTTACCTCACAGATGGTGTTATGAGGAACTTCACATGATGATGCTGTAGCCAAACATTCACTACGTGGTGTCGTAGCATCTTGGGGACACCACGTGGTCGACATGACTCACTCATTCAAGTGGGTGAGGTGTGGTCCCAGGCCTCTCTATCGTGGAGTCTCAGGGGAAGTATAACCGGGTACCTGGGACCTCACTGTGTGAAGCTGGTTAGCTAGCTTGGGTAAGACTCAACTGCCGAGTTGTTTTTCACTGAGTTAAGCACTGTTCACCACTATTCATCACTGGTTCCATTCCTTTGCCAAATGAGATAGTACCTTATGGCAAGAACTTGTTGATAGTCCGGTGGGGAGGAGGGTTCAGGGGAGTGAGTTGGTATCGGCCAACATATAAATAATAATAATAATAATAATTAACGGTTTATTGAAAGTGCTTGGCAGCCAGCAGGCTGAAAATATACAGTTACATATTTGGGGAATGGGTTACGAATTACAAATAATATACAAGTAACATGAGTGACACAAATAAGACATATAATAACTAGCGGGGGAAAAGCTCAAACTACAGTTCATTTCAACATAGTGACAGTGCAAGGAGTAGTGTTTACTGGGAGTGAGTACACTGATTTATTACAAGTTATCGATAATTTTTACAATGGTTGGGACTGGGCTGTTCTTATAGCGATCAGTTCGTGCACGTATGGGCTGGATGCGGTTGTGGTGTCGAAGAGCAATTCTCGGACTAGGGATCTCAGATGGTAGTAGGAGCCGGTGTAGAAGCTTCTTACCAAATTGGCAGATGAGGTCGTGGTGATGGTCAGTGAGAGTCTAAAGGGTCGGTCAGTGTGTTGAGCGCTTCTTGATATGTGGAGTAGGAAGGGGAGAGAATAATCTTGCATGGCCTCTTTTGCACTTTTTCTAGGTGTTTACGTTGTGTGGCATTTTGGGAGGAAGACCAGGTGAGCTTGGGAAGTATGAATGTTGTGTAAACACTGAGGAGCTGGTGTGCAGGAACACCGAGGGACTTGAGTCGGAGTAGGAGGTGGAGACGGAAACTGGAGGATTTGATAACTTCACTGACGTGTGGTTTCTAATTTAGTTTGTTGTCTATGGTGACGCCGAGGAGCTTCGTGGAATCTAAAACCTGGAGTGTGTTCGGACCTAGAGTAATGGAAGGAGGTGGGACAATGTCGGAGGAGAGGTTGATGTGCATAACCATGGTTGTTGGTGGCCCAGTTTTGGAGACTGTTCAATAAATCATGAAGGGCGGTATAGTTTGGAGCAGAATTGTTGACGCTGATCCCAATGGTGGAGTCGTCGACATATTTCCAGCGAGCAGGGGTTTCTCTTAGGGCATCATTGATGAGCATAAGGAAGCAGAGTGGTCCCATCTTGGTGCCTTGGGGGACGCCACAGGTGAGTGACTGAAAGGTGGAGACAGCCAGCCCCTCGGAAGCGTACAGCTTGGCGTCGGTCACTGAGGAAGTCTGTAAGCCATGTTATAATAAGACTTCTCCGAAGCCCGAGGTCAATAGCTTTGTTGATGATTATATTGTGGTCGACTAGGTCGAACGCTTTAGTGAAATCAATGAAGGCGACAGCTACAGACGTTTTTCGTTTCTCGAGATGGCGGTATATGTAATCGAGAAAGCTGACAAGACAGTCAGTCAGTCAGTCAGTGGTGGAGGAAGTTTTCAGGTTGCCAAATTGCTGAGGGTCTACTACGACTCCTGCAATATCAGCAAAAGCCCAGCCAGTCGAACACAAAACTTTCACAGATTAGGCTGGGTATTGGGGTGATTGCAATGGGTCGTAGCTGATTTAAGGATTGTGGGTTGGTTGACTTGGGCACTGGTGATACATAAGAGGTCTTCCAGTCAGCTGGGCATCTGGCTTGACTGAGAGAAGCATTGATGATGGAGCATAGGGGTTTAGCAAGCTCCGGGGAGAACTCCTTGAAGCGTTTCATTGGTAAGTCAATGGGGGTGGTAGAGCGTTTTAATTTTAGTTTGTCCAGGCGTTTTGCTATTTCAAATACTTCTACTAAGTCAGTGGGAAGGGGGGGGGGCTGGTAGGTAAGCAGGGAGAGTGGTTGTGTCAAGCCGGGGGAGCGTCTGGCATATAGTAGCGAAGTGTGTGTGTGTGTGTGTGTGTGTGTGTGTGTGTGTGTATACTACTGTACTTTTTAGATCCTCCTACGCAACCTAACCTATTATAGTTAAGTATATTAGGCTATACACTATTTTGTTAGTATGTGTTATAAAATGAAATTGTATGTTATTATTATTAATATTATTATTATTAATATTATTATTATTATTATTATTATTATTATTATTAGTAGTAGTAGTAGTATTATTATTATTATTGTTATTATTATTACATGCTAATATAATACTAAGTTGCCCGCCAGATTTCCTCAGAGATGGGAGGAGCACATTGGCGGCGGTGTTGTTTATACTCCGCCCGATTACTGATTCCTATTCACCGAGCCAGAGCTGGTGGGCGGCGTGTTATGTGCCACGTTTTGTTTCCCATTGGGCGTACCGCTCAGCTGGGGAGTTGGAGATTTCATAAAAAGAAAGTTTGAGTGGAGAGCACACCTTTTCCTTCACATACAGTTATCTTAGACCATCTACTAGTATAATAGTTTGCACAAAAATACTCTACACTCTTTATAGGTTATTGTTATGTTGTTGTTTTTTTTTTTGACTTCTCATCAGATTGTGCATTCAACTAATATACACTAATAGTGTGTTTATTATTATGTTTTATAGTATTATTTCGTATAATATTGGGTAACACAATTATAGTCACTAGTATAGTATATTATTGGGGTTTATAGCAGTTTGTGGTCTAATAGTATCATGCTTTATGAGTGGTGTTCTATGTAGTGATGGATGATTAGGCAATAAAATATGCTTTGGGTGTTTATAGCAGTTTGTGGTCTACTAGTATCATGCTTTATGGGTGGTGTTCTATGTAGTGATGATTAGGCCATAAAATATGCTTTTGGTTTATTGCTAACAAAATATACTTTGCTCTACCGCTGGAGTGCAAAACATGGTGAAACTTACATACACCGTTAATAAAGTATTGGTGGAAGAAGAAGAAGAAGTAAGAGGAAGAATTGTGGAGGGAATGAACAGTGAGACAATGTAAAGCCTCCAGGATGGCGGCAGCGTTTCTGTTATTAATATATAATAAGACAATAGGAAAATATGTTGTTGTCTCTACCTGTATTATTACCTTTGCGATAGCATGGTTCAATTTTTGGAGGACAGAGGAAGGAGCAGGAGGTTAGGAAGGGATTTGTAGTGGGAGAGATAGTGTCTGTGATCCTCGGGTCACCACTCCTCGGATTGTGTCAGTTCAAGTTTAGAAGCTCCAACAACTTTCCCTGAATACGAATTGGCAACCTTTCGATTTACAACAGGTACCTACTTACTGCTACAGTAGGTAGGTGAACAGGGACCAAGGGGGCTAGGAAGAGTGTCCAAACAACTTGCTCCTGCCTGCCTGTGCGATGTAGTCGTGGCCAGAATTAGGTTAGGATACAGACACATCTGGCTAGTTAGTAACGCTGTACCCATAAAGGAACACTCAGCATGTAAACTTGGTGATACACCTTTAAAGCACTACTATATTATTGAATGGGACACTGTCAAAGACTTCAGGCCACCTCACTTATTGTATCTTGAACTATGTCATTACTTCATTGAGTACATTACATTCTTGCTCTCTATCCCAAATTGGCTAGCTAGCCCACACTGATTAGTCTACAATTACAATATGACTCCAATGTATGCTGCTGGTAAATGTGTACTGTCAATGAACCAGAGTGAAAATAAGGTCGCCTCCCTTGCTGCTGCTGCTGCTTCTGCGCCCTTCTAAGTCCCGTTTAAGTCCCCCACCCCAGGCCCCCGCAGTACCCCTTCACATCTACACCATTCAAAATCAATTTCACTCAATTTCCACAATACTATGCTAATTACACGTAAAATAGAGTGTTATCCTGCAAAACGTTGATGTCGTATATTTCTCTCTTTAAGTGATATCCTGTGGCTCCGAAAGGAGCCTGTTTGGTTAGGTTGTCTTGTGTGAACGAACCTTGGGTTCTTATTTCTTCTCTGTCTTCTTGGGAGGAGCACAGCTTGGATGTTAGGAAGGACACCCCCTTGGGCAATGGTGACTCCAGACAGGAGCTTGTTCAGCTCCTCGTCATTGCGAATGGCAAGCTGAAGATGACGCGGGATAATGCGGGTCTTCTTGTTGTCGCGGGCGGCGTTACCGGCCAGCTCGAGCACTTCTGCTGCCAGGTACTCCATGACGGCTGCAAGGTACACAGGTGCACCTGCACCAACACGCTCAGCATAGTTGCCTTTACGCAAGAGACGGTGGATCCTACCCACGGGGAACTGGAGTCCGGCCCTGCTAGAGCGGGACTTTGACTTGCCCTTCACCTTGCCTCCCTTGCCGCGTCCTGACATGTTGCTGCTGCTGCTTTTCGTGATAGGAGTTAAATTTCCGCCCGCCACCTTGGTCTTTTATACCAAGCTCAGGATCAGGCCAGGTGGCCGTCTCGCGGACCCAACCAATGTAAGAGAGCCGTAGCTGCAGCCAGTCTGATCCTGAGCGGCCCGCTCGGTATATAAGGAAAAGTTAGTCGGGCCAGTTTTCCATTCTCTCGCTCCGCGCCACGAGTAACTGTGCCGCCATGCCTCCCAAAACTTCCGGAAAGGCTGCCAAGAAGGCTGGAAAGGCCCAGAAGGCCATTGCCAAGGGTGACAAGAAGAAGAAGCGCAGGAGGAAGGAAAGCTACAGCATCTACATCTACAAGGTACTGAAGCAAGTGCACCCCGACACAGGAGTCTCCTCCAAAGCTATGTCCATCATGAACTCTTTCGTGAACGACATCTTCGAGCGCATCGCTGCCGAGGCTTCCCGCCTGGCGCACTACAACAAACGCTCCACCATTACAAGTCGGGAAATCCAGACAGCTGTCCGACTCTTGCTGCCCGGTGAACTGGCCAAGCATGCAGTGTCTGAGGGCACCAAGGCTGTCACCAAGTACACCTCTTCCAAGTAAGAGGTTACTTGTGCACAACAAACACGCCATCCCACTACTACAACTTAATCGGCTCAATCGGAGCCACAGTTACATGTTAAAGAGACAGTTACCGACAGTGATATATTGAGAGGGAAATAAAAAAAAAAAAAAATTATAATAATCTGCATTCTCTATTGGCGTAGAAACCGGACTAAATCGAAACATAATAAATAAATAAATAAATTCTGCGTGGAGTACTTTTACACCCACTGCAAAGTGACATACATGGAGTGTGTTTGGGCTTCATTTCATGTTTGCAGCACGCCTATTTCATGTAAACAATTTATTTTATTTTATTGTATTTTATTGTATTTTCTTTTATTTTATTTATTTATTTACTTACTTATTCTTTATATATTTATTTGTTACTAGCTCTTGTTTGTTGCACCCACCCACCTCCCGAATTGATGACCTACTATACATTCGTGCCTGCACGAATGTTACCAACTTACCGTTAGGCGATTTGGGTAACCGAAATTAACGCTCTCCTACCACCAACCATTTCGATTGTCATGACAATTATCTTCAGAACAGTTCTTTGGCCCTGAGAAGGGCCGAGTTATAGATGTCTGGTAGGTTTTGTTGTGCTTTTTCTTTTTCCCCCAGGAAGAGGACTTAAGCACGCTCTCCGCGGATGCGCCGGGCCAGCTGGATGTCCTTGGGCATGATGGTAACGCGCTTGGCGTGAATGGCACACAGGTTGGTGTCCTCGAAAAGACCCACCAGGTAAGCCTCAGAGGCTTCCTGCAGAGCCATGACGGCAGACGACTGGAAGCGCAGGTCAGTCTTGAAATCCTGGGCGATCTCACGCACCAGGCGCTGGAAGGGCAGCTTCCTGATGAGTAGCTCTGTGCTCTTCTGGTAACGACGGATCTCACGAAGGGCGACGGTTCCCGGCCTGTAACGATGGGGCTTCTTGACACCACCGGTGGCTGGGGCGGACTTGCGAGCTGCCTTGGTGGCAAGCTGCTTCCGTGGAGCCTTGCCTCCAGTGGACTTGCGGGCAGTCTGTTTAGTACGGGCCATCTCGACGACGATATAGTTAATACGGGCGGCCTGGTTGTTGTTGTTGTATAGATTGTCGGACCGTAGTCCGACACGGGCCTTTGCCTATAGGCGGCCCGTTTGGTGGTTCCGGCTGGAGCTCCAGGAGCAGCCAGACCGGATTGGGATTAGAGGTGGTCCCACCTGCAGATTGGAGGGATACTGCAGGTTGCAAGTGTGAGCGGACCCCCGATCAGTGGACGCTTACCACCAACCCCCACTCTTGGACGTGGTCAGTTTCGGAGTGGCGCGCCCCCCGAACTGGGGTCCGCACTTGCTGGGAGAGGATGCTTTCTAAGCTATCTGGGTGGTGGGTATCGTGTGATCACCCGGAGTAGGTGGTGAGTGTGGTCTGTGTGGGCCTTTCGGGTTAGAGTGGCCGCTGGTGTTGTGTGTGTTTCTTGGGAGATTTGAGTTCTGTCTCGGAGGCTTTGTGTGACCTCGCAATCGAGGAGATAGTGTTCAAGTGGGTTGGCTGCTGGCTCCTGACAGTAGGTGCATTCCGTGACGTCGTTTCCGATCATCTGCCAGGAGCACTTGTACCCTAGTCGTAGTCGGTGAAGGTTGACTTGGGTTTGTCTTGGAGTTTTCTTGTCTGCGAAAGGTGGTTCCCCTTTTGTGGCCGCCAGGTACCATTTGGCTGATTGGGAACCAGCGTTGAGTGCGTGAAGGAAGCTCTTTTTGATGTGGAGCTTGGTAGTCTTTCTGAGGTGATTCTTGATCTGTTGCACACTTGCTGGAACTTGGATGTGTACGCTACTAGAACGTGTAGCTGCCTTGGCTGCTTCGTCTGCCACGTCATTTCCTCCGATCCCCACATGACTGGGAATCCAGTGTAAGACGACTGGTCGGTGTTGGCTTTGGAATTCCTGTAGCTGTGCGAGGATCGAGGTGATGATGTGGACGTTGTCTCTTGGTTGACTGTGTTGCAGCGCCTGCA
>NW_024757024.1:0-19261 GCF_018991925.1 Homarus americanus
TGCTAGGGTGGTCCAGCACCAGCCATGCTATTTGGGTGTTAAACAACGAAACCTGGGCTCCTGTGGTATGATTGTGTGATCTTACTATTATATCACGAAGCCTATGTTGTCATAAAGATTTTGAGAAAGTTCCGAAATTTTAAAGTATTATTTCAGAACCGTCCATGTAATTTGATCATACATAGGGTCAACCCCAATTCTTGGATCAGCTAGGCTCTTTATCCTGGGAAACGAGTTTAATTAGTATTATCGCAGCTGCATTGTGAATTTATTTCTAGCTTAAATAATCTTTCAGATTTATAAATTAGAAACTACATTTGTTTTCATGTGGTTTAATATGTGAAATGTACTTACAGACTTTAAAAAAAATTACATGAAAATAAATAAATAAATAAATAAATAAATAAATAAATAAATAAATAAATAAATATATATATATATATATATATATATATATATATATATATATATATATATATATATATATATATATATATAATAAAATAAAATCTATCTACACATGAGAAAAAGATTCATGGGAAAGGTGACCTATTAAAACGTCAGTTAGTGAAATAAAACTGTGGTTTTCATGAGTTCACTAAACCCGTACAAGGTGCTTTAGTGTACCAGTCCAATTTAGGAATGTGTAGGCCCTCTCTTTCATATATACCAACCATTAATATATCCCCGACTATATAAAATATCCTGTGGAAAATTTGTTTAAATGCATTTCATTTCGTACCAGAGAAAACATGCAATTTGGAAACCCCGAAGCTCAGTCCTTTTTCTTGTCTCAATAAATATGCGTTTCCTGGCTTCCCTGGGCAAGATTAATGGCCGGCCAACTCAAAACACTTAATTGAAACTCGTATCTTAACCGCCAAGTTACCTGGTAGTGGTCGTGGTCAGTTGTCATAAGTGCGTTATAAGGTGTTTATCGACTTGGTGCCTGACGCTGACACAACACATTTCTCTTTAACTGACAAGTAATGAAAGGTTAGGAAAAGCATGCTGTTCATATTGTTATTACTAGTACTACTACAACTATTGCTACTATTACTACAGCTACTTTACTACTATTGCTCCTGCTACAATTACTACGACTACTGCTACCACTTTTAACGATTACAACTACTGTTGCTACAAATACTACACCTATTGATACAGCCACTACTATCACGGCAACAAAGACTACTACTAATTCCACTATTGTAATTGTCGTGCATGTCATTACAGGCAACATCGAGTAAGTCTCAACGAACATATCTTTATTCCCTTCATCAGTGAGGTGGCAAGAATGTTGTGATGGAAATGAATGTCTGTCAGTCAGTCTAAGACAGCCGGAGGTGAGTAAACCAGTGGAAAGTTGAGGATTTCCTGTAGGACTGACGTTGGCTGGTTGTTGGAAGTTAGACCCGAGGTCAAGATATGTCAGATCTAGTGACACATTTCACCAGTGGTCTTTCTATCAAAGCGGGAATTGCTTCAAAGTGAGGCTGGTCCTTTTTATGTAACTAAAAGTGGTTCCTGCAGGCATGACGGCACGTAAGCAGGTAAGCTGATGTGTGTGTGTGTTCAGGCAGTACGTGGAAAGTAGAGCATACAGGAATATAGATAGATGTGTGAACTCTCTCTCTCTCTCTCTCTCGTGAACCTCGTCTAGGGACCAGGAGTTTCACCATCGTGCAACGGTGTTAATTTAAACCCGAATGTGTTTGTTTTTTCCGAATGGGAGTCTGGTATGTACAGGACAATCACTGCCGCAATTGAACCCCCCTTCCACCTTCCCTCCCCTTCCACCTTCCCTCCCCTTCCACCTCCCCTCCCCTTACCCCCTATCCTCGCCCACCACCATAGCTTTTAGCTCGTTTTCTCTTTCTGTTTTCAGTAAAATTTGTAAACTTGAAAACTAATTTTAGAGAAATATTGAGGTTTTGAGGGGTTTGAGAGAGAGAGAGAGAGAGAGAGAGAGAGAGAGAGAGAGAGAGAGAGAGAGACTTCTTCCGGGACTGCCAAGACAGCAATCAGTAACATTGTCAATGGTTGCTGAATTATAATGATGAGGTCGGGCCCGCAGGGGGAAATCGAGCGAGAATGAAGAAGTGTTGGGAAGTGGTGCGTGAAGAGGAAGAAGTGCTGGGAAGTGGTGCGTGAAGAGGAAGAAGTGCTGGGAAGTGGTGCGTGAAGAGGAAGAAGTGCTGGGAAGTGGTGCGTGAAGGAAAAGTGCTGGGAAGTGGTGCGTGAAGAAGGAAGAAGTGCTGGGAAGTGGTGCGTGAAGGGGAAGAAAGTGCTGGAAGTGGTGCTGAAGAGGAAGAGTGTTGGGAAGAAAGTGCGTGAAAGGAAAGTGCTGAGGAAGTGGTGCGTGAAAGGGAAGAAGTGCTGGGGAAATTGGTGCTGAAGAGGAAGAAGTGCTGGGAAGTGGTGCTGAAGAGGAAGAAGTGCTGGGAAGTGGTGCGTGAAGAGGAAGAAGTGCTGGGAAGTGGTGCTGAAGAGGAAGAAGTGCTGGGAAGTGGTGCGTGAAGAGGAAAAGTGCGCAGGAAGTGGTGCGTGAAGAGGAGAAGTGCTTTGGGAAGTGGTGCGTGAAGAAGGGAAGAAGTGCTGGGAGATGGTGCGTGAAGAGGAAAGAAGTGTTGGGAAGAGGTGCGTGAAGAGGAAGAAGTGCTGGGAAGTGGTGCGTGAAGAGGAAGAAGTGCTGGGAAGTGGTGCGTGAAGGGGAAGAAGTGCTGGGAAGTGGTGCTGAAGAGGAAGAAGTGTTGGGAAGAAGTACGTGAAGAGGAAGAAGTGCTGGGAAGTGGTGCGTGAAGAGGAAGAAGTGCTGGGAAGTGGTGCGTGAAGAGGAAGAAGTGTTAGGAAGTGGTGCGTGCAAGTAACTAGGTGTTAGGCAGTGTTACTAGTCAACAACACAGCACACAGTCTCTGCCACTAGTCAACAGCACAGCACACAGTCTCTGCCACTAGTCAACACAGCACACAGCCTCTGCCACTAGTCAACAGCACAGCACAGCCTCTGCCACTAGTCAACACAGCACACAGCCTCTGCCACTAGTCAACAGCACAGCACACAGCCTCTGCCACTAATCAACAACACAACTGGCCTCTGCCACTAGTCAACAACACAGCACACAGCCTCTGCCACCTAGTCAACACAGCACAGCCTCTCTGCCACTAGTCAAAACAACACAGCACAACCTCTAGCACCACTAGTCAACACAGCACACAGCCTCTGCCACTGATCAGCTTACAGCACACAGCCTCTGCCACCTAGTCAACAGCACAACACACAGCCTCTGCCACTAGTCCCAGCACAACACACAGCCTCTGCCACTAGTCAACACAGCACCACAGCCTCTGCCACTAGTAGCACAACACAGCCCTCTGCCACCTAATCAACACATCCACACAACCCTCTGCCACTAGTCAACCACATCACACACAGCCTCTGCCCGCACTAGTCAACACAAACCCCAAAACTTCTGCCTAGTCAATACAGCACATAGCCTCTCTGCCACCTAGTCAACAGCAGCACACAGCCTCTGCCACTAATCAACAGCACAGCACACAGCCTCTGCCACTGATCCAACAACTTTGACACTGTATCTGCCACTAGTCAACTTGGCATCACCAGCCTCTGCTTTTCAGTCAACAACACAGCACAGCCTCTGCCACTAGTCCAACACAGCACACAGCCTCTGCCACTAGTCAACACCAGCAACCTCTGCCACCTAGTCAGCAGCACCCCTGACCTCTGCCACTAGTCCAACAGCACAACTTTGGCTGGCCTCACCACCCCTAGTCAACACAGCACACAGCCTCTGCCACTAGTCAGCAACACAGCACCACCAGCCTCTGCCACTAGTCCCAACACAGCACACAGCCTCTGCCACTAGTCAACACAGCACACAGCCTCTGCCACTAGTCAACACAGCACACAGCCTCTGCCACTAGTCAACACAGCACACAGCCTCTGCCACTAGTCAACACAGCACACAGCCTCTGCCACTAATCAACACATCACACAGCCTCTGCCACTAGTCAACACATCACACAGCCTCTGCCACTAGTCAACACAAACCCAAAACTTCTGCCACTAGTCAACACAGCACACAGCCTCTGCCACTAGTCAACCCACAGCACACAGCCTCTGCCACTAGTCAGCACAGCACAGCCTCTGCCACTAATCAACACACATCCCACACAGCCTCTGCCACTAGTCAACATCCACACAGCCTCTGCCACTGTAGTCAACCCTAAACCCCAAACTTCTGCCACCCCTGAGTCCGCACAGCACACAGCCTCTGCCACTAGTCCCTTCGACTAAAACTTCTACCACTAGTCCTTCACTTTTTACAGCCTCTGCCACTAATCAACACATCACACAGCCTCTGCCACTAGTCAACACATCACACAGCCTCTGCCACTAGTCAACACAGCACACAACCTCTGCCACTAGTCAACACAGCACACAGCCTCTGCCACTAGTCAACACAAACCCAAAACTTCTGCCACAACCAGTATCAACACAGTTCACACTTCCCCTGGGGACTAACTATCACCGCTATACTTGTTGCCTGTCGGAGTGGTGGGGTGGGGGGGGAGAGAAATGGGGAGATAGGGGAGAGAAATGGGGAGATAGGGGAGAGAAATGGGGAGATAGGGGAGAGAAATGGGAGAGCTAGGGGAGATAGGGGAGAGAAATGGGAGAGCTAGGGGGAAATCTACCTTATCCATCTCTTTCACCAAGCAAACTGGTCCTGTCACAATATTGTATGTAAATTCGCTACGGACGCTTATTGTGTTCGTTGTTGGGCCGCCTGTAAATATGGATAAGATTAACTACCTACTTTGTCTGTCTGTCTGAGTGTCATTTATCTCTCTTTGTCTCCTCAGTTTCTCCATTACACGTCTCTCTCAGAAAAACAAAAACACTCTTTATTCTAATGTATTCTATTTTTTTCTTTTGCTTATTTATTGATGAGGTTTTGTAAGGTGGAAAAATGAGTGTTCTCTATCTCTGACTCTTAATCTCTTTCTCTCTCTCTCACTATCTCTCTCAGTCTGCCTATTATCTAACCTTATATTGTAGACTCTCTCTCTCACTCTCTCTCTCTCTCACTCAGTCTTTCGGTTGGTGTTTGTTCTCATTTGACCCGAGTACATCAACGCAGTTTGTGATCTCGTTAAACATCCTCGTTATCCTGTTCGTTATAGAGCTGCCCTTCCATCTCTCGGGACCGGAGATTGCGTTATGGGAGTCTTCATTGATCGCATGACGTCTGAAATCTCGTTAACCTCCCTCGTTCAGCATTTCGTCATGGCATGGTACCCGAGATGGCAGTGTATGTTAAACGAGAGAGAGAGAGAGAGAGAGAGAGAGAGAGAGAGAGAGAGAGAGAGTCAATAAATAAGACATTAAACGAGACAGAATGACGTCATACATTACCATTGGCCGACTGTGACACTGAGATAAACACTGTCCACTGATTGGCTGTTTCTGCACGTCAAGTTCTTACCTCAAATGAGAAGACAAATGAATTTAGTTACGAGCTAAAAATTGGGTGAAACATAACTAACATTATACTAGGAACACGTAATAAATGTTTAATTGGTCTTACACTTATTTACAAATCCTGCTGTACCCAATTAAGATTATATGAGTGAATTCCAGCTACGACTAAGATTAAGAGGAGAAAATCTTGTAAGATGATTTTTTTTTCTTAATCATCTGTGTATTTAAATTTCCCATACACACAGGTCACCTGGGCGTTAAATTAAGCAGTGCATAAAAAAAATGATTTTTAAGGTACATATGTAAATGAAAAATTACGTAAAAGGAAACAAGTAGAATTTATTATATCAGTTTACTTAATTACATGGTACTATTACTGAACTCTATTATATAATTCATTTGTATATTAATTATCTCTGGACTAATTCATTTAGATAGAATCCACAAGAATAGGGCAGGGTATCAGGAACGGGTATAAGGGAGGGTAAGAGGAAAGGGTATCAGGGGGAGAGTAGGAGGGAAGACAAGAGGAAGGGTATGAGGGAAGGAATGAGGGAGGGTATGAGGGAGGGTATGAGAGGTATTATTTTCACCAAAAGTATGAAAATTCTGCACTACCACCATTTAACGCCTCCTAACCACCACCACCCCCCCCCCCATCCATCCCCAGAATTTTGGAGAGGAGAGGAGAGACACACACCCACAACAGATTCTGTTTTGATCTGAATATTTAACCCCCATGAGTCCTAGACTTAGTTATGGTAAAAGTTCAAGACACAACAAATTACTTTAATACTTGATTCTGCGCGAAACAAAAATTCTTCACTAAAAAGGTTGATTGTGTAAAGTTTCAGAATTATACATGAACCAGAAATTGCATCATGTGGATCTTAAGCCATCATATATTTTTCCTTATTTTTTAAGACAGTTTATGAAATTGAAAGTCAAGAGGGTACACACGCTAGCCCAGTGCTGGATTATTATTATCATTAATTATTATTATTATTATTATTATTGTTACCATTATTATTACTCGTTATTCTTTCAATTATTATTTTATAAAATCCATGAACGAATGGCTCTTTAAGCAGAGACAATGAGGGATAAATAGTCACAACACAGACTGTCAACATGTTTCAATAGACTTAATTTGGGCTTTGACCGTGACACACACACACACACACACACACACACACACACACACATAATACTCATACACAAAAGACGCATAAATAGTCATACACAAAACGCACATATACTCATACACAAAACACACACATACAAACACATACATATGTAAAACACACGTACGTGCTCGTTCAAGTGACATTTATGCTTCGGATATTCCGGCAGAAATTTTTAGCAATCTGCAAATGTTTCATTGATTACTTCAGCCATACGCGTGCGGCCTCCACCCTAGTTATATGTTGGGGAGGCGCGAGGGAGAGAGGAAAGGGAATGAAGAGGAGGGTTTTACACACACACACACACACACACACACACACACACACGAAAAAAAGAAAAGAGCAAAATGAGAGCGATATATTAGGAGAACGAAAAGGAAAGACCAAATAAATGAGAAGAATTAGTGGGAGGTAAGACATATATTGCCTTCATCTTCAAGTTCCATCAAACCATTGTTTGGTAAACGCCTACCCCAGATGCTTCCACGACCTTCTGTAATAAAACTTTCTTTTCCATTCGGTACCTCCAAAACTTTTTAATCTCTTCTCTCCATGTGCTGTACGAGCCAAACTTTTTTCCCCGTATTTCCTGTCAAGGAATCCAGTACAAGATCTCATTAATATACTGTTGGTTCGTTGTTCATCTGGCACCTCCATGTCCTGCCTACTGACATTTCATTTCCTTTGCCCTTACAATAACAAATCGTACTTTGGTTGGTGATCTCTCTCATTCTTTTTTTTTCTGTGTATATAAACTGTACGTGTTAAGTCAGGCACATATCGTTTCATGCCTCTTTAAGTAGCCTGGAGTTTTTGTTTCATATTTGCTTTTCATTATCATGTCTCGGAACAATATGTCAGCATTAGTAGTGTGGACGGGTTACCCATTTTATATTTCAGGCAAAGTTGCACGATAACTAGGTACACTCAGCAAACGAAAGTACCGCACGGATTATGTGCGAAACACTGTGACACCATGGACGAGGGATAATGTGTGTTGGACCTGTATTATGGTGGTAGACCTGCTGTCCTTGCCTGAGGGTGTCCTCACATATCTGTTGCTGTATCATAGGTAGGTGGAAACCTTTGTCATACAGGCACGCATACCAACCCTCCCAACACATCAGGTGATGTATGGATCATGACACAAGTCACCAGACCCCCCCCCTGCGCGATACTTCTTTTTTTTACTGTGTGTACATATACGATGCTTATTAAAATATAACTTATTGTTAAGGCTGTCAGTCGTTGCCGACGACGACTCGGCTTCATTATGAAATCGATAATGATAATGAGTGGTGAACTAGGGATGTTGTCGACGGTGCCACTGGATGAGGCTGTGGTGTCCGATCCTTGACCAGCACACATTGGGCAGGACAGCTCTGGGTTGGGTGGAAGGTCTCTGGGAGTGTGATTGTGTCTCCTTTCCCTACATGTACATCTGGCTCTATTACGCTCGTTCTCGGGATGTTTGACGCCTTGGGTATAGGTGGAGCGCCATAGACTACGGTCGGATGCAATAGTTTCAAGATCCTTTGGAGGAATGTTACATTTTATGAGCGTCATTCTGAGCTGGTCTTTGTACCTTTTGCATTGTCCTCCAGGGTTGCGTCGTGCCTCTGGCAGCTGCACGTAGAGGATCTGGCGGGGGGAGTCGTCTGGCATGTGGATGACATGTCCCGTCCATTGCAACTGTCGCTTCACCAGAAATGCCTCTTAAGCTGACAGATTTGGAGCGCTCATGCCATATAATTTATAGTTTCCCAAAGACACACTAACCCATCTGGACTTTTCTCTTGATAATACTTAAGAAATGTTCTTATGTGGGCCGCAACTGCCCTAAAGATCCAAGGGCCATGGCGGAAATTCAGAGTTATTGTATCTCTGGAATCAATGCTTCCAGGACAACTTGCAAATGGTCTATCGTACTCTAACTCCTTTTATACCCGAACTCTTTTTGTTCTCTTAAAAATGGGAGTCTATTGAGGACCATTTGAAAAAGTAAAGAAATAAAAATAAATAATATTACTGGTAGAAGATTAATTGGTATCATTGTTAAAGCTTTTGCTTTTTACATATTTTCAAAAACATATTAACAAAGGCTTTGTTCCTCTCTTTTTTCTCAGTACTTTGTTGGAGATATTTTGTAAAGGTTTGCTGGAGCCTTTACTGATTCTTATGTGATACTGACTGATTCTTCTTCCTCCTCCTCTATACTGACTGATTCTTCTTCCTCCTCCTCTATACTGACTGATTCTTCTTCCTCCTCCTCTATACTGACTGATTCTTCTTCCTCCTCCTCTATACTGACTGATTCTTCTTCCTCCTCCTCTATACTGACTGATTCTTCTTCCTCCTCCTCTATACTGACTGATTCTTCTTCCTCCTCCTCTATACCGACTAATTTTTCTTCCTCCTCTATATTCCACCACCACCACCACAACAACAACCACCACCACCACCACCACCACAACAACCACAACCACCACAACAACCACAACCACCACCACAACAACAACCACCACCACAACAACAACAAAAAAGAGAAACAACTGACTGATGAGCAATACGACACTTCCTCTCAGTGACCTCCCAACCACAACTTCCTCAATTCAAATCCCTCCGTCTACACTTCCTCCCTCCCTTCCACGCTCACTTCCGATGTACCCACCTTTGCTAGCCACCCTATCTCCCTCGCCAACACTTCCCTCCCTTCCCCCTCCATCAGTTCCCTTTCCCATCTCCCCTCCCCCCACCAGACCCCCATTCCTGTCGATAAATCTACACTCCATACTGTATTATTAAACAGATTTCGTGAATTAGATCCCATGCAACATTTGAATATACAGGGTATATATTTTTTCAACCTCGCTAAAATTGGAGGTTTGTATCGTCAATGGACAGCATTTGTTAATAACCAACCAAATGTTACTGGGTTAACCTGAGCTTGGAGGGAAAATAATGTCACTTAGTCTGTATGTGATGATTTTTTTTTCCTCGATAAGTTGTTCTAAGGTTAATATTTGGTGATGATAATAAATTTTTGCGTAAATTGGCGGTGGTTTAGGTTTTTGTTTTCTGTTGTCTTTTTTTTATTCTTTATCATGTAAGTTATTATTTTTCATCTTTTATTTTTGGTGAATTCAGTGTGAAATTTTATATAAATATTAATTTTTTTTATGTAAATTACCATTTGATATGTTCAGTAATTTATATAAATTCTTATGATATTCGTTATATAAATTAAGTGATTTTATAGATAATTTTGTGTAGAATGTTATTTTGTATGTTCGTTATTCTATATAAACTGCCATTTGTATAATTTAGTATGTGGGGTTTATTTCAGTGAGCCGCTGCAGCTTGTTCATAATCATTTCATTTGTACCAAAACAACATTATAGGACCGGTGATGTCCCCAGGGCAACACTATCACAGTACCAAAATTAAGTGATAAACCTGGTTCAAAATACTCTATAGTATAAGAAACACACACAGGTAAACAGAACACGTAACCTTATTAATCACCCAGGTGTATCGAGGAAGTTATACTGTAGTGCAGAAACTTGTTAATTGTATGGAAGGTTTTTGTTTTTCTATTTGCTGATCAAGGACTTGTATTGGTATTACACAGTTAAATTTGGTAAAGAGCATTTAACCGTATACGCTCATAATGATTAGTCACATTGGTTCTCAAATACACACACTCTCTCTCTCTTGGACGTACGTGTGTCTGTGTATGCATGATTATCTTTAAAAAATGATGTCCTTCCACAAACGATAATAAATGACTCCCGTATATGACCCTTTGAACAAGACACGCTGCTGTGTAACTTCTTAATAATAACCCGCTCCACACTTTATATTCACCCCCCCCTCCTCTCCTCATCTGTTTTCCTAACCCTCATCTTGTCCAAAGTTGGGTTTCCTAAGGACACATTTTCGTACATTTTAACTCATCCCATGGAGGACGGAACACCTCCCAGGTTCGCCACGTCTCTCTCTGCCAGCCCCAAGATCTGTACCGGGCGTCTCACGGGCGACTGGACTTAAGCATGCCCATAGTGATGGAGTGATAGCTGCTGTTTGGTCGGTGTTTGTCAGGTATTGGTTGTATATGTGATGAATAATAGCTGTGGTTATTATTATTATTATTATACTTTCTTTTTAGTTGTGGGAGGGATAAGTGTGTTAGGTCGCTTGATTTTGGTCTCAACTTTGTCAGTGACGTTACGTGGACTCTGGGGGGGGGGGGTCGCTTGCTTAATTATACACTACCTGCAAGCACCCAAAAATGTAGCTTATTACAACGCTAAGTGCTCGTTAACTTAATGCTGGAGCTGAAAGAGAAATACGACATTAATATTGAAGGTGTTAAAGATTAGGACGATAATTTGCTTTGGGGTGGAATTGGGGAGTGAAGTCGATATTAATAATAATTATAATGATAAAAAATGCGCTACTATGACTACTACTACTACTAATAATAATAATAATAATAATAATCATCATCATCTCTGGGTATAGTAATGGTAATAATAGTGTGTAATTAATCACAAGAATTAGTTACATATAGCGAAGAGTTCGTTTGTAATTATATAGACCCTTTAACACACAAACAAATGGTAGTTGAAATTGTGTGCACAAAGAGGAGGTCCGTGCCTGAGTACACCACACTACCACGGCACTGTACGTGCTGACAGATCACAACTGATATTTACATTTAAATGAACTTTGCATAAAAATACTGAATGGGAACCTGACATGCACGTCCAGCCATTGTTGTTGTGACGTGATTTATGTGGATTATTTTTCAATGTTGTTAAAGCGTTTATTTATCTACAGTGTGCGGGGGGGGGAGGAGGGGGTCACTCCTTGTATGTTTGTTTGGAATTAAATTATCATAAGACGGATTTCAACGGCTAACATCAAAGTTAGATTATAGGTTAGATTATATATTCGTCGATATTTAATATAATTTTGAAGAAGGTTGCAATAAAGTGAACTGGATAGATGTAATAAAACTTGGTAGGTGGGTGTAATGCTGCTGAATTAAGAAGTGATAAAGGCTATGTGAGTATATATGAACGGCTCTAGGTCACGGCTCTAGGTCACGGGACTAGGTTTACGGTTTTAGTTCACGGCTCTAGGTCACGGCTCTAGGTCACGGGACTAGGTTTCCGGTTCTAGTTCACGGCTCTAGGTCACGGGGCTAGGTTTACGGTTCTAGTTCACGGCTCTAGGTCACGGGACTAGGTTCACGGCTCTAGGTCACAGATGTAGGTCCTGGCTCAAGGTCACGGTTCTAGGTTACGGGACTAGGTCACGGCACGGCACGGCTCGGCTCTAGGTCACGGCTAAAGGTCACGGCTCTGTCACGGTTCTAGGTCACGGCTCTTAAATAACAGCTATAGGACACGATGCAAAGTCACGGCTCTAGGTCACGGGACTAGGTTTACGGTTCTAGTTCACGGCTCTAGGTCACGGCTCTAGGTCACGGCTCTAGGTCACGGCTAAAGGTCACGGCTCTCTCACGGTTCTAGGTCACGATGCAAAGTCACGGCTCTAGGTCATGGCTGTCACGACTCAGGGTCACGGCTGTCACGGATATATGTCACGGATCTTGGTCACGGCTCTAGGACACAGCCCTAGGTCACGGTTCAAGGTCACGGCTCTAGGTCACGGGTTTAGGTCACGGATCTAGGTCACAGTTCAAGGTCACGACTCTGTCACAGTTCAAGGTCAAAGTTCTAGATCAAAACTCTACGTCACGGCTCTAGGTCACGGCTCTAGGTCACGGTTCAAGGTCACGGTTCAAGGCAAGGTTCTAGGTCACGGCTCTAGGTCACGGATCTAGGTCACAGCTCCAGGTCACGACTCTGTCACGGTTCAAGGTCAAAGTTCTAGATCAAAACTCTAGGTCACTGCTCTAGGTCACGGCTCAAGGTCACGGTTCAAGGCAAGGCTCTAGGTCACGGCTCTTGGTCACGGCTCTAGGTCACGGCTCTAGGTCAAAGACTTTCGACGAAATACCTCATTATCGGGTGGACAGTTTAATTTAACTTTGCCAAAAAATTGGATAATGTCTCCTCATAACCCCACCCTTCCACTCCTTTACCTTACCTTCCCCCTCTCTCCCTCTCCCCCTCTCTCTTCCCTCTTTCCCTCTCCCTTCCCTCTCTCCCTCCTCTCTTTCCTTTTCCATTTCTCCTTCTCCCTCCCCCTCCCTTTATTCCCTCTCCCTTCTCTCCCACCCCTTCCTCTCCCCTTCCTCTCTCCTTCTCCCTCTTCTCCCTTCCCTCTGCCATCCCCCTATCCATCCCCTTTCTCCTTCTCCCTCCTCTCCCTGCCCCTCCCTTTCTCCCTCCCTTCTTTCCCACCCCTTTCCCCTACCCTCTATCCCATCCCCTTTCTCCTTTTCCCTCTTCCTTCCCTTTCCCTCCTTCCCCTTTCTCCTCCACTCCCCCCCCGTTCTTCCTCCACTCGGCCTCCCTTCTTCTTTCACTCAATAAAATTATTATTATTATTATTATTATTATTATTAATATTATTATTATTATTATTATTATTATTATTATTATTTCTGCTTCAGTAAAGAGATATAGGAAAGAGGTAATTTTGTCTGTTAAAAAAAATACAAATAAAAAATTCCAAAGGAAACTCAGATCTTTTGGTTTGATATGCAACACACACTAAAAATTATTGTTTTTTCTCATGTACTGTAGTGTATATTGTTATGGTGATTCCAAAACTTTGATCCCTTTTTTTGGAGAAATTCATAGAACAAAAATTATAAGCCCTTTAAAATTTTAATGATCTATATAAAAATGTTAACCTAACCTACCTAACTTAACCTAACTGGAAACTGACTTAACTATCATAAAATAAAGTATACTGTCTTTCATATTTTAAAGGTTGGATTAAGGACAAATTCACTTAGGTTAATTTATGGTCACAGTTAATTAGTCAAGTCTGACATATTTCTGTTGTACGTATATCACATTTATTGAATATTCATAATTTCATTATCTTTGAATATCCAAGAAATGTAATATAAAAACAATTCACAGTAAAGGTAGTCATACCTGTGATTACTTTCTACAATTATTACATCTAGCTATAATTGAGTGGAGCATCAAGGTGAGTTAGGTAAGATACAAGGAGTTTAAAGATGAAAATGTATTACGGTCTCTCCTCGACTTACGACGGTGTTCCGTCCCGACGACCAGGTCGTAATACCTCAAATATTGTTATTAAATTTTATCATCAATGACTTCTTTTGGTATTAAACAATACAATTTGGTGCTAATTTTTCCTCTTATATAAAGTAGCTTTAGTGTATAGGGTGAAACATCAATCATGAAGTGATTGTCATTAGAACTTTATGGGGTCTGAATTTGTAAAAAAACACAACTAATGTGTTTAATCTACTCATAATCAATTTGGTAAAATGAATGTTTAGGTCATCCACCTCTACTTGGCATTTGAAAAAACATAATTTCAATGTCACCAAACCTAACCTAACCCAACTTAACTAATCTAACATAACCTAACTTAACTGGTAAAAAACGGTCAACTTAAAATCATTAAATTCGCTGGATGGCCAAAAAGATAATAATATCATCAATTTCATTTATTTTAGAAGGACTTATTCATTTTTGTTGAAATCATGGACACACAAAGCCAATATATCTACATTTGATTCTACCAGTGTGAATGGCAAAGTTAATTAATATCACCACTCCAACTGTTGGCCCAAACAAGTCGTAAAGTAGTTCTTTTTTGTAATACATCGAGTCACTAAGGGAATATAAAAATAAAACATGAATTTAGGTCACTGAATTTATCTTATTAGTAGCAAATTGTGGTTAAACTGATGCACAAATGAAACATGCCTGGGAAGTACCTAGCACTAGTTACCTGGCATATTTGGACTTATTAAAATATGAAATCTTGGCTAATAAGTAATTATACTAAGGAAATAATTATTTTGGTAGTGATGGACTGTTATTAATTGCGCTCATTACGAAAATTGGGTCGATATTAATTCTGATAAAGGACGTCATTCACCATCCCAGAGGAAGCTGTTCTCACCACTCTTCAAATAGACCATTTACGACTTTTTTTTAGTTCAATTTGATTTCAATACATTTCTACACATAAATTAGTTGTATTAGTTATCTTAAAGGCTTACCTTTTATGATGGTTAGGCGAATTTGGAGGATATAAACGGCGCTGTAGAGGCTGGCGGCATTTTTCGTACACAAACATGGACCGCTTTTAAAAAGAACAATACAATTCTGCATGTGCTGTTCTATATGGAGTATATCGTATAACAAATATTATTCCTTTGCAGATTTATACATTTTATGTCCATCCAAATCAATTTTCTTTCTTTTGGTTTCAAAAATAGTTGCCGGACGAAATTTCCCCATGTTCCAATAACGATGGCTTTCCACGGGTAATGTGAACCTCGTGGAGAACTGAAGTTGTTCCTGGAAATGAAATGGAAGGATGATTTACTAAGTTGATATTGTGTTCTCCTCTATCTCTCTCTTGTGTGTGGTTTTTTTACGGGAATTAGCCAACCCGGGCACAGGTCAAACGACCCACAACGGAGCCTGGGGGGCGAAAAAAAAGAACTTTGTTTTTATGAGATTCTGTCTGTTCGTCCATCTTGTGCGGGCAATCAACATGGTAGGTAGTGAGCCGGTCGAGTCTCTGTTGTTTTGACGCTTTTTTGTTTTTTTAATGCCCCAATTTAAAAGAGTGACTTACAGTAGATGAATTCACCATTTGGGGGTAAGGGTGGGGGGAGTGAGGGTGGGGGATGGGGGTTTGCGGGGTGAGGGTGGAGGGTGGGGGATGAGGGGTGTGGTAATGGAGAAGGTTTAGGTGAGGGAATTTAGTGGACAAAGACTTGAGAATCCAACAGACATATACACAAGATAGTCATACACACACATACATGGCATTCATATGCACAAGACAGTCATACACACACATACATGGCAGTCATATGCACAAGACAGTCATACACGCACACACACACCCGAGAGTCATGTACACAAGAAGACAAGTCATACACGCCCACATAGCTTGAATGTTGTACGGAGTGCCCCATTATATATATCTATGTTAATAAACGTCTACTTTTGGAGGTTGACTGCGTAAATATATGAATTATTAAAGAAAAACAGGAAAAACAGCTAATGTAACATAAATAGACCTTCCAAAAAGTCGATAGTAATTCCCCTGCCTGTGACACGACGAAGTAAGTACCTCTATCTAGCTCCTCCAGTCCTAGATCGAGGCAAGGCCAAGCCAGTTCATCACTTATTAACTAAACTCTCGGGTAGGTGTAGGTTAGGTAGGGTAGGACATCCCGTCTATAACCCCCCACCCATCATCCTCTCACCCATCCTGGGAGGTGGGGAATGGTACCATCCGTCAGCCAACAACAGAAGGTACCAAGAACCACTGACTGGGAAGGGTGAGAGGATGAAGGGGTGGGTGTAGTGGGTGGTGTGCTAAAAAAAAATAAAAAAAAAAATAAAAAATAAAATAAATAAAAAAAAATAAAATAAAAAATAAAAAAAATAAAAAATAAAAAAATAAAAAAAAGTGTAGTGTAAGGGTAGTGTATTAAAAAAACGAAAAAAAAGTGTAGTGGGTCGTTGCGTTGGGTCGTTGGGTTCGTTGCGGTGGGTCGTTGGGTTCATTGCGTTGGGTCGTTGGGTTCGTTGCGTTGGGTCGTTGGGTTCGTTGCGTTGCGGTGGGTCGTTGGGTTCGTTGCGTTGCGGTGGGTCGTTGGGTTCGTTGCGTTGGGTCGTTGGTTCGTTGCGTTGCGTTGGGTCGTTGGGTTCGTTTGCGTTGCGGTGTGGGTCGTTGGGTTCGTTGCGTTGCGGTAGTGGGTCGTTGGGGTCGTTGGGTTCGTTGCGGTAGGTTCGTTGCGTTGCGTTGGTCAGGTGGGTTCGTTGCGTTGGGTTCGTTGCGGTGGGTCGTTGGTTCGTTGCGTTGGGTCGTGGGTTTCGTTGCGTTGCGGTGGGTCGTTAGGTTCGTTGCGTTGGGTTCGTTGCGTTGCAGTGGTCGTTGCGTTGGGTCGTTGGGTTCGTTGCGTTGGGTCGTTGGGTTCGTTGCGGTGGGTTCGTTGCGTTGCGTTGGGTCGTTGGGTTCGTTGCGTTGCGTTGGGTCGTTGGGTTCGTTGCGGTGGGTCGTTGGGTTCGTTGCGTTGCGGTGGGTCGTTCGATTCTTTTGGTGTTTTTTTAACTTAAATGATTAATATAATTGAGAATAATAATTAGAACATTTATAATTACTGTAATTCCTGGTCATTTGTCAACAACATCAGAATTGAGACAGCACAAATAATACGTCATAAAATAGGGTAGTGTTGGGTAGGGTGGTGTAGGGTGGTGTAGGGTGGTGTATTGGGGGTGTAGGACATCCCGACTATAACCACCCACCCACACCCATCATCCTCTCACCCATCCTGGGAGGTACCAAGAACCACCGACTGGGAAGGGTGAGAGGATGAAGGGGTGGGTGGGGTGAGAGGGATGATGGGGAGTGGGGTATGAGGAGAGGGAATCCACATCCTTCCCAGGGTGTAGTATGGGGTATGGTGGTGTAGTATGGGGTATGGTGGTGTAGTGGGGGTGTAGTGGGTAGTGTAGTATGGGGTATGGTGGTGTAGGGTGGTGTACGGTAAGGTATCAGGACCCACCGACTGGGAAGTGTGTGTGTAGGGTGGTGTAGTGGGTGGTGTAGTGTGGGGTATGGTGGTGTAGTGAGGGTGTAGTGGGTGGTGTAGTATGGGGTATGGTGGTGTAGGGTGGTGTACGGTAAGGTATCAGGACCCACCGACTGGGAGGTGTGTGTGTGGGGTGGTGTGAAGTGGGTGGTGTGAGTGTGGGGTGTGGTGGTGTGAGGGGTGCAGTGGGTGGTGTATGGGGTGTGGTGGTGTGGGGTGTGGTGTGTGCAGTGGGTATCCAGGGACCCACCAGCTGGGAAGATGTTAATGGCAGGGGTGGTGGTGTAGTGTGGGGTATGGTGGTGTAGTGAGGGTGTAGTGGGTCGTGTAGTATGGGGTATGGTGGTGTAGGGTGGTGTACGGTAAGGTATCAGGACCCACCGACTGGGAAGTGTGTGTGTAGGGTGGAGTAGTGTGGGGTATGGTGGTGTAGTGGGGGTGTAGTGGGTAGTGTAGTATGGGGTATGGTGGTGTAGGGTGGTGTACGGTAAGGTATCAGGACCCACCGACTGGGAAGAAGTGTGTGTGTAGGGTGGTGTAGTGTGGGGTATGGAGGTGTAGTGGGGGTGTAGTGGGTGGTGTAGTATGGGGTATGGTGGTGTAGGGTGGTGTACGGTAAGGTATCAGGACCCACCTACTGGGAATGGTGTGGAATCCCCCCATCCCCCATCCACACCCATCCTGGGAGGTGGAGAATGGCACCATCCGGTAGTTGGCAACGGAAGGTATCAGGACCCACCGACTGGGAAGGGTGTGGAATCCCCCCATCCCCCATCCACACCCATCCTGGGAGGTGGAGAATGGCACCATCCGGTAGTTGGCAACGGAAGGTATCAGGACCCACCGACTGGGAAGGGTGTGGAATCCCCCCATCCCCCATCTATCTGTGTCTCTGTGTCTGACTGTTTCTGCCAGTCTGTCTCACAATATCGATCTGTCTGTCTTTCTGATTTTCTGCCTCTGTTTTTCTGTCTGTCTGTCTCTTTCGTCTATATGTTAGTCTATGTCGCCGTCTCTGTTTCTGTCTGTCCCCCTATTTCTCCGTCTGTCTGTCTGTCAGTTGTCTGCTTGTGTCTGCGACAAACAGACAGACAGGCAGACAGAAAGAAACGGACACAGAGACACACAGACAGAGATTGAGATATAAAGGCAGACAGAGACTGAGACACGCAGACAGAGACACAGACAGAGACCAACAGACAGACAGAGAGATTCCTACAAGTTGTTATTATTTCTTCTTTTACCAAAGTGTTCCTGTTGCTTAACAACTCAATCAGATACGTTATGGTTACGTGGTGAGTCAAGGGACAGTTGTCTGTTTCAGTTTGGGTGACAGTGGTCGAGCCTGAGAAGAGCGCCGGACCTTCTTATTTACGGCGATTCCTTCTTTATCTTGAGTTATTAGCCAAGATTGTCTGTCTCTCCCTGTCTGCCTCTGACTGTCTGTCTGTCTCCGCTCGTCTGTTTGTCTGTCTGTATGTCCTTTTCTGTCTGTGTCTTTCGGTGTGTTTGTCCGTTTGTCTGACGGTTTCTGTCTGTTTCTGTGTGTCTGTCTGTTTAATGTCTGTCTGTCTGTGTCCGTCCGTCTGTCTGTTTTTCTAACTGTCTCTGTTTGTCTGTCTGTCTACAAATCCTCCCTAAGGAATCCTATCCTATAAATCAACATACCCGACCACCGCCCCCCCCCACCCCCCAACAAAAAATAAATAAATAATTAACAAAATAAAAATAAATAAATAAATTAATAAATAAAAAAATAAAAAATAAAATAAAATAATAAATAAATACAATAAAATAAAATACCAACCAACCTCCAAACAC
>NW_024757025.1:0-19500 GCF_018991925.1 Homarus americanus
CTAGAAGTTACGTATTGCTTCACACCCCCTCCACAACCCTCCCTACACCCCATCACCCTCACAATTCTCTCCACATCCCTCCCCACACCCCCATCACCCACACACCCCCCTCCCACATCCCTCCCTGACAACTCAACTCCACCACAACCCCACACCACACCCACCACACCCACCCCACACCCTCCACCACACCCCATAACCACCACACCTCCACCACACCCCCATCACCCTCACACCCTCCACCACACCCCATCACCACCACACCTCCCTCCAAACCCCTCCACACCCCATCACCCCCACACCTCCACCACACCCCATCACCCACACACCTCCTCCACAACCCCTCCCTACACCCCATCCACCCCTTCTCTCCACATCCCCCCTCCCCACACCCCCCCACCACCCCACACCCCCCACACCCCCCATCACCCTTCTCTCCACAACCCCTCCCCACACCCCATCACCCTTCTCCACATCCCTCCCCTCACCCCATCACCCTACACCTCCACCACACCCCCATCATCCCCACACCCTCCATCCTCCCTACACCACCATCACCTCTACACCTCCCACACCTCCTGCACCCCCACCATCACCCCTCTCCACAAACCCTCCCTACACCCCCATCACCCTTCTCCACAACCCCTCCCTACACCCCACCACCCCCACACCCCCATCCACAACCCCACCCCTACACCCCCATCACCCCTTCCCCCACATCCCCCTCCCTACACCCCCATCACCCACACACCCTCCTCCACAAACCCTTCCCTACACCCATCACCCTCACACCTCTCCGCAACCCACTCCCTACACCCCCATCACCCTTCTCTCCACATCCCCTCCTCACACCCCCATCACCCACACACCCTCTCCACAACCCTTCCCTACACCCCCATCACCCTCACACCCTCCTCCCGCAACCCACCCCTACACCCCATCACCCTTCTCTCATCCCTCCCTACACCCCAATCACCCCACACCCCTCCCACAACCCCACCCTACACCCCCCATCACCCTTCTCCACATCCCTCACACCCCCCATCACCCACACACCCTCCTCCAACAACCTCTCAACCTCATCACCCCCACACCCTCCCTCCGCAACCCACTCCTCACACCCCATCACCCTTTCTCCCCATCCCTCCATACACCACCATCACCCACACAACCTCCTCCACACCCTCCTTACACCCCCATCACCCTCTCTCCACAACCCTCCCTACACCCCCCATCACCCTTCTCCACATCCCTCCCCACACCCCCATCACCCTCACACCCCCCTCCACACCCCCTCCCTACACCCCATCACCCTTCTCCATCCTCCCCACACCCCATAACCCACACCACCCTACTCCACAACCCTCCCTACACCCCCCATCAACTCTTCCACAACCTCCCTACACCCCCATCACCCTTCTCCACATCCTCCTCCATCACCCCCACAACCTCCTCCACAACCCCCTCCCTACACGCCCATCACCCTTTCTCCACATCCCTCCCTACACCCCCATCACCCCACACCTCCCCACAACCCTCCCTCACACCCACATCACCCTCACACCCTCTCCATATCCTCCCTACACCCCCATCACCTCACACTCCTCTACACCCCAATCACCCTTGTCCAATACACCCCCAGATAGCGTCGAAGGTAGACTGCATGACCTAACATGGCAACAGGTGAAGGCCACACGAACAACGAGGGATTAACCTGACATGCCTGCACCTCGACTCAACACTAATTAACTTAAAGTGCCACAAATTAAAAAGATTCGTGTTGGCGCTTAAAGTAAATGGCTGAGAGCTTTCTATTGTTGAGGTATTTCTCCTCTCTCTCAGGTAATGGTTTAATGCTCGCTACCTCTCCTAAAATCAGAACAGACCACCCTCACAGTCTAGGGTCCAGGCGAGGCGGGATAATATACTCAATAAAGGCTACACAAATTGCACTCTAGTGACCCCAGAGTTTAAAGGGCTTACATACCATCTCACCTGTTGACTCGTAGTGCCGGGTGAGACTCAGGTACTCGTTCTTATACAAGTAAACAAAAACAACTCCATGATAGATGTTTATGAGAAATAGTTTCAACGTGGCCCTCAAATTACACTGAGTCTTGACCTAATTAAGTCATTTAGGATCAGTAAAAAAAAAGGTATATTTACTGATTAAAATATTCTGGAAAAAAGTCGAATGTATCTATTGATGGTTTAATTTTAAGTTTAATTTGAATGTTATTTTCTAATTTTTTTGGCTTAAGTCAGATAGTTAAATCTGCAGTAGTCTTTCCGTTTGTTATGTTGAGAGAAATATTTATCATAAGGATCTCTGTTATATTCTATGTAAAATAATGTTAAATATTTACAAAATTCACTAGTTATTTATCTCCCTCTCTCTTTTAACATTGCGGTAGAGTCTCGACGTGATTTAGGCTTCAATCACAAAATTAACAAATATCAAATCTTATGAATGTTAAAAATATTCGATTGTTTTATTTTTGCCTCCTTATTTGGTGAGTATGGTAGAGTCTAAGTGTTCTTTCGGCGCCATTTTGAGCTTAAATTGAGTCATTTAAGAAGACTGGGTATCGTGTAAGTTAATCTATTGTATTTAACGTCATTATCGTAGGCAGACAACTACTCCTCTGCGTTATAAACCACTTCGTTAGAAAAATACAACTTGTTTTCTTCTCAAACTACAACTCTCGTAGTACATTGCACAATACACAACCATCTCGTTCTCTTCCCATGTAAACTGTTCCTTTCTCAGGTAAACCACAACTTGTTTTAATCCAGTTTATTGTTGGTCCAAGACAAGAGGTTAAAAATCCCGTGCAATTAAACACCGTCACCTCAGGTTAAGGGAACACAAGACTCACTCACCCTCCCTATCTCTCTCTCGATCCCTCATCCCAACACACTGAAGTAATTTGTGGAGGTGGTGGTCACTGAACCCTCTGTGTGTGTGTGTGTGTGTCCCTCATACCTGACAAGAAAGACGACACATTTAAGAAGTCTCTTGGAAGGCCACCTCACTCACTCACACGCTCACTCACTCCCTTACCTACCTCCCTCCTTCCCTTCCCTCACCTTACTACCACCTCATTCCTCCTCACCCCCTCCCTCCACCGTCCCTCCCTCCTCCCTCGGACACACATAGCACAGGTCAGCATCATAGATTATTCCAACGTATTACATTACCAATACCAACCACCGTCTCTCTTTTCCCAAATTCTACCACAGACGCAAGTACTTCTCCATAATAAAAAAAATACAGATGAAACTCCACCCCATTACCGGTTCACAATTTAATTTCATATCAACAAAAATATAATAGAGGGCAGTGAAAATAAGGTAGGTAATGTAGCCGAGACCACAGCACTAACACCCCAATCATGACTACTATCTCGCTACTACAACTGCTCGTCCAGTTGGTCATTATGGACGAGGAAAAAGAAGAAAAAAATTAAGTTAAAGTAAAAACCTGCCAAACTTGGGTCTCTCGCTTGCTGTACAGAAATCGTGTAATATTTGCATAAATCTGTGCGTGGAATCCATTACGAGAGAGAGAGAGAGGGTGGATGAAGAGAGGCAGGTAGGAAGGGCAGTTCAGGCTAGAGCAAGACCTGAACAAAACAAAACAAATAAAGTTTAACAAAAATATATACATGTATAAAAGTTTGTAGCGAGATGAACAGGAAGTTGTTGAAAGTTAGGGAGAAAAGGTTGTGTGTATGTGTGTATAGAATTTTGTTTTTTGGCGGGTTGAAAGCAGGAATAGAAGTGGCAGGGTTTTAACACGGGAAGGCTACCTGGGTGGAGGGCACCGGTATAGGAGGAGGCGACACCTGACACGAGTCTAGGTATTTTGAAAGTTGAAAAAATGATATACTGGTGGGTGGCGCGTGAGCACCACACACACACACACACACACACACACACACACAGTCAGGTCACAATATAAGTGTCTGTGGACTGTCATATAACGCCGAGCTGAACGCAGAAACCTTGCCGAACTTTAACAGATCAACAGACAGACGGACAGACGAAAGGACAAAATACACAGACTCGCAAACAGACAATTATTAAGAGCGATGCCGTACCACAAGATTAGGTAGGTTAGGTTAGGTTAGGTTGGGTTAGGTTAGGTTAGGTTAGGTTAGGTTAGATTAAAATGTTTCCAATAGCTATACAAGCCCTTGAAATACTAACAAGACGGTTCATACAGTCAGAAGACCCTGAGCTGAGTACAAGTTTGTGAAGACTGAAACTTTCTCTGGTCTGAAACTTTCCTACTTTAAATGAAGGGGAGGAGGGAGAGAGGAGAGGTGGAAGAAATAAGGGAGCAGTGGACAGAGGGGATGAGTAAGAGGGTGAGCAGAGTGAGAAGAAGGGCGTGAAGAAGGAATGAAGGAGTGATGGCGAGGGAGTGAAGAATGACAGAAGGGCCTGAGGAGAAAGTGAGTGAGGAAAAGTGAGGAGAGTGAGGAACATTTTATTAGGCTACATGTTCTTCATGATTATTCTTGTATAAAATAACTTATCTTAATCTTTTTGTAATAATAATAATAATAATAATAATAATAATAATAATACCATAACAACAACAACTGTAGCAAAAATCATGCTAACTATTTCTATGGATTTAGCCATGTGTGTGTGTGTGTGTGTGTGTGTGTGTGTGTGTGTCTCAACCACCAAGACTTAGAGAATCCTCCTACTTGGGTGCCCAGACCCACTGAGAAGGACACCACACACTTCAACTTTTGCCAAAAATTACGACTCTCAACTTAATTCTTAAAAGAAAAAGCTTTAAATTGTGACCTTTATTAATCTTAGAATTTATCGTTATTAACCTTTATTGATATTTGTTAATTTTATGAAAGGCTCATGATTATAACTGGTGTTTTGTAGCATTGATATTAGTCATCCTGTTGCAATTTTATAAGTAGAATGGGATATTTTGATGATCCACACTGTAACGACCCTTCACAGAAAACAACGACCCTTAGTACACATAGAAACGACCTCAACAGATAGAAATGACTACACAGTGATAGTAACAACTGCACACAGAATAATAACGACCCTACAGAGATAGTAACGACTCCACAGAAGAAAAAAACAACCCCCACACAGAAATAGTAACGATCCCAAACAAGACTATAACGACCCCACACAGAAATAGTAACGATCCCAAACAAGACTAATAACGACCCCACACAGAAATAGTAACGATCCCAAACAAGACTAATAACGACCTCTACACAGAAATAGTAACGATCCCAAACAAGACTAATAACGACCCCACACAGAAATAGTAACGACCCCAAACAAGACTAATAACGACCCCAGACAGAAATAGTAACGATCCCAAACAAGACTAATAACGACCCCACACAGAAATAGTAACGACCCAAACAAGACTATTAACGACCCCACACATACTTAGTAAACTTAATAAGGACATTCTTGACCAGATACAAAGATATACCACCTTGAAGGGCTCCCCCACCCCCCAACCCAGAGACACCCCTCCTCCCCACCAAAGTACAAACATCCCTTCCACTCCCCTCCCCCACCAGAGTACAAACATCCTTCCTACCCCTCCCCACCAGAGTACAAACATCCCTCCTCTTCCCCTCCCCCCACCAGAGACAAACATCCCTTCCACTCCCTCCCCACCAGAGTACAAACATCCCTCCTCTTCCCTCCCCCACCAGAGTACAAACATCCCTCCTCTTCCCTCCCACCAGAGTGCAAATATCCCTCCTTTCCCCTCCCCACCAGAGTACAAACATCCCTCCTCTCTCCCCCCCACCAGAGTACGAACACCTTATTCCTTCTCTCCCACCAAGAGTAAAAACACTCCCTCCCCCCCACCAGAGTACAAACATCCCTCCTTCCCCTCCCCCACCAGAGTACAAACATCCTCCCTCCCCACCAGAGTGCAACATCCTCCTTCTCCCCTCCCCCCCACCAGAGTACAAACATCCTCCTCCTATTCCTCCCCCCACCAGAGTACAAACATCCCTCCTATTCCCTCCCCCACCAGAGTACAAACATCCTCCTCTTCCCCCCCACCAGAGTACAAACATCCTCCTATTCCCCCTCCCCCACCAGAGTACAAACATCCCTCTCCCTCTCCTCCCCCACCAGAGTACAAACATCCTCCTATTCCCCACCAGAGTACAAACATCCTCCTCTTCCTCCCCCCACCAGAGTACAAACATCCCTCCTCTTCCCTCCCCCACCAGAGTACAAACATCCTCCTATTCCTCCCCCCCCACCAGAGTACAAACATCCCTCCTATTCCTCCCCACCAGAGTACAAACATCCCTCCCTCTTCCCTCCCCCCCACCAGAGTACAAACATCCTCCTATTCCCTCCCCCACCAGAGTGCAAACATCCCTCCTCTTCCCTCCCCCCACCAGAGTACAAACATCCCTCCTATTCCCTCCCCCACCAGAGTACAAACATCCCTCCTATTCCTCCCCCACCAGAGTACAAACATCCTCCTATTCCCCCACCAGAGTACAAACATCCTCCTATTCCCTCCCCCCCCACCAGAGTACAAACATCCCTCCTTCCCTCCCCCCCACCAGAGTACAAACATCCTCCTATTCCCCCCCCCCCCACCAGAGTACAAACATCCCTCCATTCTCCCCACTAGAGTACAAACATCCCTCCTCTTCCCCTCCCCCCACCGAGTACAAACATCCTCCTTCTCTCCCCACCAGAGTACAAACATCCTCCTCTTCCCCCCCCACCAGAGTACAAACATCCTCCTTCCCCTCCCCCCACCAGAGTACAAATATCCCTCCTCTTCCCCTCCCCCACCAGAGTACAAACATCCCTCCTCTCCCCTCCCCCACCAGAGTACGAACACCTTATTCCTTCCCTCCCCACCAGAGTACAAACACCCCTCCTCCCCCACCAGAGTACAAACATCCCTCCTCTTCCCCTCCCCCCACCAGAGTACAAACATCCCTCCCTCTTCCCTCCCCCACCAGAGCACAAACATCCCTCCTCTTCCCCCCCCCACCAGAGTACAAACATCCCTCCTCTTCCCTCCCCCCACCAGAGTACAAACATCCTCCTCTTCCCTCCCCACCAGAGTACAAACATCCTCCTCTTCCCCTCCCCCCCACCAGAGTACAAACATCCTCCTATTCCCTCCCCCACCAGAGTACAAACATCCCTCCTCTTCTCCCCCACCAGAGTACAAACATCCCTCCTCTTCCCCTCCCCCACTAGAGTACAAACATCCCTCCTTCTCCCCCACCAGAGTACAAACATCCCCCCTCTTCCCCTCCCCCACCAAGTACAAACATCCCTCCCTATTCCCCTCCCCCACCCACAGAGTACAACATCCTCCTCTTCCCTCCCCCCCCCACCAAGTACAAACATCCCTCCTCTTCCCCTCCCCCACCAAGTACAAACATCCCTCCTATTCCCTCCCCCCCACCAGAGTAAAACCCTCCTCTTCCCCTCCCCCCACCAAGTACAAACATCCCTCCTATTCCTCCCCCCACCCAAGTACAAACATCCCTCCTCTTCCCCTCCCCCACCAGTACAAACATCCCTCCTCTTCCCCTCCCCACTAAGTACAAACATCCCTCCTCTTCACTCCCCACCAGAGTACGAACACCTTATTCCTTCCTCCCCACCAGAGTACAAACACCCCTCCTCCCCACCAGAGTACAAACATCCTCCTCTTCCCCTCCCACCAGAGTACAAACATCCTCTCTTCCCCCTCCCCCACCAGAGTACAAACATCCCTCCCTATTCCCCTCCCCACCAGAGTACAAACATCCCTCCTCTTCCCCTCCCCACCAAGTACAAACATCCCTCCTCTTCCCCTCCCCCCACCAAGTACAAACATCCCTCCTCTTCCCCTCCCCCACCAAGTAAACATCCCTCTTCCCTCCCCCACCAGAGTACAAACATCCCTCCTCTTCCCCTCCCCCCCACCAGAGTACAAACATCCTCCTCTTCCCTCCCCCCACTAGAGTACAAACATCCCTCCTCTTCCCTCCCCCACCAGAAGTACAAACATCCTTCCTCTTCCCCTCCCCCACCAGAGTACAAACATCCCTTCTACCCCTCCCCCACCAGAGTACAAACATCCTCTATTCCCTCCCCCACCAGAGTACAAACATCCCTCCTATTCCCCCCCCACCAAGTACAAACATCCTTCCTACCCTCCCCACCAGAGTACAGAAACACCCTATTCCTCCCCTCCCCCACCAGAGTACAAACATCCCTTCCTACCCCTCCCCCCTACCAGAGTACAAACATCCCTCCTCTTCCCTCCCCCCACCAAGTACAAACATCCCTCCTCTTCCCCTCCCCACCAAGTACAAACATCCCTTCCCTACCCCTCCCCCCACCAAGTACAAACATCCTCCTCTTCCCTCCCCCCACCAAAGTACAAACTCCCTCCTCTCTTCCCTCCCCCACCAAGTACAAACATCCCCTTCCTACCCCTCCCCCCACCAAGTACAAACATCCCTCCTCTTCCCCTCCCCCACCAGAGTACAAACATCCCTCCTCTTCCCCTCCCCCACCAAGTACAAACATCCCTTCCTACCTCCCCCCACCAGAGTACAAACATCCTTCCTACCCTCCCCACCAAGTACAAACATTCCTTCCTACCCCTCCCCCACCAGTACAAAACACCCTCCTCTCCTCCTCCTCCTCCCACATATAACTTGGACTCGTGATCCTGACGCTTTGATTTCAGTTTTCAATTCCCCCCAAATTAAATCAGTCCTCCTTTGGTCTTCGGCTCTGGACTTAATGGAAAACTTCACCAAACTTTAATATAGTCCAGGAGACAGACGGACAGACGGGCAGACAGACAGACAGGAAGACAGACTGACAGATGGACCAATAAGTCACCGGCATAAGGGTATAATACTCTCCATTCCGTTTTGGCATGAAAGGATAAGAAAAAAGGAACAAAATGGAGAAACAAAAGACTACTACTACTACTACTACTACTACTACTACTACTACTACTACTACTACTAATAATACTAATAATAATAATAATAATAATAATAATAATAATAATAATAATAATAATAATAATAATAATAATAATAATAATAATAATAATAATAATAATAATAATAATAATAATAATAATAATAATAATAATAATAATAATAATAATAATAATAATAATAATAATAATAATAATAATAATAATAATAATAATAATAATAATAATAATAATAATAATAATAATAATAATAATAATAATAATATTTATGATTAACATTTACAAAATAAATAAATAAAACAAAATAAAAATAATAAAAATATAACAAATAAATATCACCTAGCGCCTAGCCTATCTAAACCCTGCCCGCGAACCGTTAACGTGAGATAAATTTCAAACTAGTGACGTTAAATTAATACTGTATAGTCACCACTGAAGATTTAACACCTGAAATACCCTTTGCGTCACCCTGGCAACTCGGTTAATTCTGGCATAATTTCTCCCAAAAGTTTAGCATATGGACCTTGTTATATGTTCAGCATACTTAACAAGTTTGGTGAAAATCCGCAAACCCATTCTGAGGACAGACAGGCAGACAGAGAGACCCAGGAATAATTGTCGAGGAAGTCTCTTCAGCAGAGAAAAAGATGTGAACCTTCCTTTCACGGTGAGTCTCTCCCACAGTGAGTCCTTCTCAATGGGTCCTTCCCAGTGAATCTCCCACAGTGAGTCCTCCTGATGAGTCCCTCCCACAGTGAGTCCCTCCCACAGTGAGTCTCTCCCCACACTGAGTCCCTCCCACAGTGAGTCCCTCCCACAGTGAGTCTCTCCCACAGTGAGTCTCTCCACACTGGAGTCCCTCCACAGTGAGTCTCCCCACTGTGAGTCTCTCCTGATGAGTCTCTCCCACAGTAGTCCCCTCCGCAGTGAGTCCCTCCACCAGTGAGTCTCTTCCGCAGTGAGTCTCTTCCAGATGAGTCCCTCCCAGTGAGTCCCTCCCACAGTGAGTTCTCCCACAGTGAGTCTCCAGTGAGTCCCTCAAACAGTGAGTCTCTCCTCAGTGGGTCTCTCCACAGTGAGTTCCTCCAGTGAGTTCCTCCCAGTGAGTCCCTCCACATGGAGTCCCTCCCACAGTGAGTCCCTCCCACAGTGAGTCCTGATCCTGGGATTTGCCAGAGAATCCTCGAAGGATTAGCCCCCAGGCGAACCTATCTGAAGGATTTTGTACCCGAGGGATCCTCCTACTCTTCCTGCCTCCTCCTCCTCTTCTTCTCCTCCTCCTCCTCCATCCTTTTCCTTCTCCCTCATTTTTCTTCTCCTTCCTCTGCCCCAGTCTCCTCTTCCTTCTCCTCCTCCCTCATCCTTTTCCTCTCCCCTCATCATTCTCCTCCCCCTTATCCTTCTCCTCGTCCCTCATCCTCCGCCTCTTCTTCCTCCATCTTATGTCCCTAACCCTTCCTTCTCCTCCACCTGCCCTTCCTTCTCCTCCACCTGCCCTTCCTTCTCCTCCACCTGCCCTTCCTCCTCCTTCACCTTCTGCCAGGAAGTGCCCACAGGAAATTATTTTACAGAAATTTTGAGAGGAAAAACTTCCACGGCGACCACTGATGAGAGTTCTGGAGAGAGACTTTGAGGTCCGTATGTCCTGAGAAATATGAAAATGAGGAAGAAAATTAGCAATAGTAGTAGTAGTAGTCGCAGGAGGTGGGCGCCTCGAAATTATTAACTAAGTTACCGATAAGGGCAAATGGTTTCAGTCTCAATAAACAAGAATTTACAGATGCCAATGCTCTAAGGTACGGTAGGCCAGTGGAAGGTTTGCCCTCCCAATGCGTGTGTGGCTCTTCTTATGACGTCGATCACGCCATGGTGTGCAAGAAAGAGAGGGCTTCATATGCATGAGGAAGTAAGAGATCTCACAGCAAATATGTTGAAGGAAATCTGCCGTGATGTCAGGGTAGAACCGACCCTCCTTCCATTGGTGGGCGAGATTTTCCAACATAGGACTTCAAACACATCCAACGAAGCCCGTGTAGATGTCAGCGCTCGAGGATTCTCGACGCGGGGACAGCAAGCCTTCTTCGACATCAGGATTTTTTATCCCATGGCCGCATGTCACCGTAACATAGCTCTCGATGCTGAGCACAGAACGAGAACGGCAATATAAGGGCATACTGGGAGAGAATTCAGAACGTTGATCAAGGCAGCTTCCTCCTCTAGTGTTTACAACCTCTGGTGGGATGGGACCAAGTGCAAGATGCTTCTAGCCAGACTCGCGGAGGTGATATCCGAACAGAAGCAGCAGCCCAAGTTATGTTACAGCCTGGATGAGATCGTGTCCTTCTCTCTCCTTCGGTCAGTTTGCTCTGCTCAGGGAACGAGCTTCGGCCCCCAAAGCCGACAACAGTTGCAGATATTGACTGAGGCTACAGTCACTAAATGCGGCATAGATCTGCGGCTCTTCTAACTCAACAAAGTTAGGATAGCTACTTATGTATTAGGATATTTAATATTAAGGTAATAAAATGGTGGCGAAGGAATGGTTATTGGGGGAGGCTGGAGGCCATATTAAAAAAAGAAAAAGAAAAAAGTAGTAGTTGTAGTAATCGTACATAATGAGATTCTGATTGAAGTTAGTGTTTTTATGCTATTATTTTTCTTCCCAAGAAAAAAAAATACATCTGGACTATTAAACTACACTGGTGGAAATTTTAATTTGTCAACAACAACAACCCACCCTCCCCTCCCTCTCACCCCTCCCTCCCACCCCTCCCCCCCTCCACCCCCTCTCCTTTCCAATCTCTCCCTCTTCTTTCTTCCCACAAATACAGTAATAGGAGAAAAATATATATTTAGAATAAATCCGTTTCGAAGATGTTTTTTAACCCAAACAAATCAAGAAGAAAATAAATTATATTTTTTCTTCAGAATAATCAATTACACGATATGTAAAAACGACGGTAAAGTTTGTCTGAGCGACGCCTTGATTAATACTTAGGAGGAAAAATATATACAAAATAATCCTCTCGGTAGAAATATTGAAGGCCTTTGTTTTTTTTTTTTTTTTTTTTTTTGTTGCAGGAAGTAGCCCGCAGGCACAGGTCACTGACCCACATCAAGGGCCTGGGGCAAAATGTAATAATAATAATAATAATAATAATAAAATAATAATAATAATAATAATAATAATAATAATAATAATAATAATAATAATAATAATAATAATAATAATAATAATAATAATAATAATAATAATAATAATAATAAATCAGTTCTAGATATCTGGCTCACGTGCCGTTCACCAAACCCATAAGACAAAACCTATTAAATAATCACCTCGTTAAACTAAGACACCTGACTCAGCCTTGTATCCTTTTTTACTAATTAAGGTAAAACCAACACAGTTAACTCAGGGCATTTTCTTAAAAGTTGTGTGGCGTTGAGAATAATTGTTTCCGTCATCTGTGTCTCTGTCTGTCTGTATATGTCTTTGTGGTAGTATGTTTTTCTGTCTTATTGGCAGTTTGTTTGTCCATCAATATTTTTCATGCCGATGTCTCTTTTGTGATGGTTTGTCAGTCTACTTCTCTCTCTCTCTCTCTCTCTCTCTGTCTGTTCTGTCTGTCTGAGTAACCTAAAGCTTTGCAAACTTATCATTCATCACTTGTTACAAAAGTTTAAAACCTTGATAAAGTTTATAGTATTTTGTGGTTGTTTGTGTGTATGTGTATGCGCGTGCGTGTCTCACTTCACGTCGCCCCAGATCGGCGAAGGCACAAGCTTCAGAAGAGGTTTTAACACTAAGCGTATGGAGGATCCAGGCCTTCCCTTTCGAAGCAGCTCAAACATGGGCTGATAAGCAATCGAACAGCAAAAGCAAATCCCAGTGCCGAATGGGATACTCGACACTGTCATGACAAAACCTGCAGAAGACCCTCGGCCAGATCAAAAAATACACCAGGACTGGTTTGATGAAAATGACCCGGCAATCAATGTACTCATCGATAAACGTGCTGCTTTAACTGAGTGGCAGAACAACCTCGATCTCGGACCAAGCTGATACCTTCCGCAAGAAGAAAGCGGCGGCCCAAAATTTCGCAATCAAAAGAACTACTGGATTAAAAATAAAGCACGTGAAACACAAAAATTTGCAGATCAGCAAAACATGTGCGAATTTTTTCAATTCCATTAAAACATTTTATGGGCATATCACTTATGGCACAGCCTCCCCGTTCATCCGACGGGAACTCCACAATTAAAGACGATGAAGGCCTCCTTCAGTGCTGGAAAGTGCACTATCATTCACTGCTCAACAAAAACACGATGTGGATGGCCTGACTACCCAGCAGGTCCTCAGCATCAGAGCTGACCCCACCTCAGCTCTCAGCTATCCTCCATCCTGGATGGGGTAACCTACCATCAAACAGATGAAAAATAACAAAGCCTCAGGGCCAGATGGAATCCAACCGGGGTGTATAAAGCAGGGGACCTCTGCTTACCAGCCGTCTACTCTCTCCTGGAGAATATGTGGGAAAGGAGAAATCCACAAACCTCTTAAAGACGCCTCCATCGTCAATATTTATAAAACAAGGGTGACCGGTCAGACTGTGGCAACTATCACTGGATCGCTGCTGTCCGTAGCTGGCAAGATTATCTCCCGAGTCCTTAAAACATACTTTTCCTGAGGCGGAAAATTTCCTCTTAGAATCTCAATGTGCGCTTTAGACCATCACGTGGCACCACCAGAGATGATCTTTGCTGCCCGCAGATACAGGAAAAGTGCAGAAAACAGCGTCGTGACCTATAAATGGCTTCACTGACCAAACCAAAGGCCTCGACGGTCAACAGAAACCCTCTGGAGGACCTCAGCCATTTTTGGCTGCCCACAAGATATCGCCATTGCGAAGGCAACTCCACGATGGCATGAACAGCAGTGTCTGCTAGCCCAGTCTGAGTTTCCCCATCCAACAGGGGGTTAAACAAGGGTGTGTACTGGCACTAACTCTCTTTTTCCATTTTCTTAGCTGCCTTCATACTCGTGCTTAGTGCCAATTTAGCCGCGAGGTGGACATCGGTACCGGATGAAGGGTCTTTTCAACATAAGACGATTCCAGGCACGAACAAAGGTGTCAGCAACTTCCATTACTGAACTTCAGTATGCAGACAGCCTCACCTTTTTGCTCACATGAACACGACCTACAGATCCTGAACACATACACAGATGCGTATGCACCTTCGGCCCCTGGTTCAGACACACATTCACTATCCATCCAGCTTAACGGTACTACCCTCATTAATGTTACCCACTTTCGGTATCTCGGATCCCACCTGTTCACCACTGACGACATTGATGAAGAGATTCAGCATCAGATCAGTTATGCATCTCAAGCCTTTGGCAGACTCCGAAACCGTGTCTTCAGCTGTAAGGAGCTGAAATGATCTACAAATTACACATATATCGAGCAGTGGTCCTCCCCACCCTGCTATATGGCAGTGAGACATATGGGTTGCATACAGGAGGCACCTCAAAGCACTTGAAAACTTTCACCAACGTAGTCTACGTTCCATCCTCCGTGTTCGCTGGTTAAATAGGGAAAAAACAACGTATTCTTCGCTGACACCAACTGCAGGATCATGGAGGTTACCATTATCCATAAACAACAACGCTGGACTGGCCATGTTACCCACATGGACGACAGTAGACTGCCAAAAGCAGCTACTTTACAGTCACCTAACGTATAGCATAACGCTGGCGGGAAACTGAAAAGGTATAAGGATAGTCTTAAGACAACCGAAAATGTGAAGTCGAACCTCACCTGGGAGTCGATTACTCCACATCGTAACGCTGGAGAAAGCACCACGAAAGAGTCTGTACTTTTGAGTTAATGACTGCAGACCGAGGCAGACAAGCGCCGACGCCGGAAAGACGCTGCTGCCGCCCTCCGCACTCGATGTGGCCCTCCATGATGCAACTCATGAACGACACTGCGGTCCCGTATCGGCCTCTTTAGTCACCTCAGAACTCACCAAGGAAGGTGACACCCCAAATAAGCTCATATCATTGTATCATAGCTGGATCAGTCATCACTCGATTCCGAGTGACAGCAAAGTAGTAGTAGTAGTGTGTAGTGTGTACGTGTGTGTATTTGTGTGTATGCTGTGTGTGTGTGCGTGTGTGTGTGTATGCGTGTATCGGTATGTGTGTATGTATATGTGTGTGTATGTGTGCATGTGTATGTCTGTGTGTGTGTATGTGTGTATGTGTGTGTATGCGTGTGTTTTTGTGTAAATTATTTACAATTAGTTATAACTAAATTTTTTAAAGTTTATAAAGATTAAAAATTTCTCACACTCACTCTCTCCAACCTTGGACACACCCACCCAGCCTCACCCACCCTCTTCACACACAGTAACCAAAGTATCAAAAGGGTGTATATATGTATATATATATATATATATATATATATATATATATATATATATATATCAACAGATTCAGTTACTTTAGATAGCGTCCAAAAAAGTGATTAAGTATTCCCAAACAATAACAATATTCACAACTTTAAAGAAGGTTCACAAGTTAAACAAACCAGATTGTTGATGATGACTAATATATATTATTTAACAACCAACCTAAAATGCTCGCATAGAAACCATAGTTGTTAAGCGCAATGTACATTTACATTACAGCATGAAAGTTTGTAAAGCATGCTGATCCAAAACAAGTCGAAGGTAAAATACTAATGATATAACGACACCCATAACAACGACGCGTTTACAATGTCTAGCTTAAACCTTCAGCAAAATAACAATGACTTTAGGTAAATAACAAAATCACTCAACTTTTTAATTTAGTGTCTGGTCTCCCAAACAAGCTTTATGTATGTTGCTGTTAGTTGTTGCTGTTGTTATAATCTCCTATGAATACCTGGATGAGATTCAATATAAAATTATGAAATTATTTTGAAGATGTGACATACAGTACACACGAAGTATTCTTAACACAAAAACCTTTCATATACCATAGAAATAGATTAATAACAGTGTAGAGGTACAGTGGGAGGGTACAGTGGGAGGGCACAGTGGGAGGGAGGGCACAGTGGAGGAGGGCACAGTGGAGGTACAGTCAGGAGGAGGTACAGTGGGAGGAGGAGTACAGTGGAGGAAGGTGAGGAGGAGAATTGCAGTGGGAGGAGGGTACAGTGGAGGAGGGTACAGTGGAGGGTGCAGTGGGAGGAGGAGTAAAGTGGGAGGAGGTGCAGTGGGAGGAGGGTGCAGTGGGAGGAGAAGTACAGTGGAGGAGGAGGATGCAGTGGAGGAGGGTGCAGTGGGAGGAGGGTGCAGTGGGAGGAGGGTGCAGTGGGAGGAGAGGTGCAGTGGGAAAGAGTGCAGTGGGAGGAGGGTGCAGTGGAGGGTGCAGTGGGAGGGATGCAGTGGGAGGAGGGTACAGTGGGAGGGTGCAGTGGGAGGAGGGTACAGTGGAGGAGGAGGATACAGTGGGAGGAGGGCACAGTGGGAGGGAGGGTACAGTGGGGAGGGAGGGCACAATGGGAGGAGGGTACAGTGGGAGGAGGGTACAGTGGGAGGAGAGGTACAGTGGGAGGGTACAGGGGAGGAGGTACAGTGGGAGGAGGGTGCAGTGGGGAGGGAGGGTACAGTGGGAGGAGGGTACAGTGGGAGGGGGGTACAGTGGGAGGAGGGTACAGTGGGAGGAGGTGCAGTGGGAGGAGGTACAGTGGGAGGAGGGTACAGTGGGAGGAGGGTACAGTGGGAGGAGGGTATAGTGGGAGGAGGGGCACAGGAGGAGGGCACAGTGGGAAGAGGTACAGTGGGAGGAGGGCACAGTGGGAGGGAGGGACAGTGGGAGGAGGGTACAGTGGGAGGAGGGCACAGTGGGAGGAGGGCTCATTCTGTTTTAGATTTTTAGTTCCTGTTAATATAAGTGAAGTTCAAAAATTGTTTCTAAATCAACTCGCTGAAACGCCCAAAACTAGGGAGGCCACCACGTACTACATACTAACCCAACATGGAACCAAGGGAAAACATAGGTGTATCCTTATTAGAATCAAAGTCTTTGATACCTACGGCCCCACACTCAACTTTTTTGATAAATGATACAGTTATACAGACCCTCCCTCATTACCAACCACTTCAATGGATTATTTTATGAATAATGAAAAAAATCATCCAAAGCATCCTGATCACCATGAGGAATTTAGAGCCTACCTGCAAATCAGACAGCAAATGAGCTGATTATCCCGTCTGTAGATGAATTAATTGACCATCATAAAAATGTCAAAGATGCAGCAGCAGGCGACGACAATATACTGCAGGCATCATTAAAGTAGCCCTTATTACTACCTGTTCTCCTACACATCTGTAACTCCTCCTTCACTAGTGGTGTCTTTCCGGATAAACTGAAAATTGCCAAAAGTTCACCCAGCATATAAAAATCTGGGAACAAAAGTCTTTCAAGAATTACCGCCCCATATCAGTCCTCCCAGCCTTGAGTGAGATACTGGATTAGCTAGCATGCAGTAGACTAAATTCCTTCTGCAATGTCAATAACATCTTTACAGACACTCAGTTTTGGATTTTGTGCTAGAAAGGTCGACTGAAGGTGCTCTGCTATCCTTTTACTAATGACATCTTAAACTCTTTTCGCGACAGTCAGTCCACAGTCGGAATATTCTTGGACCTCTCTAAAGCCTTTGATACTGTCAACCATACCATCCTCCTGTCAAAACTTGAACATTACGGCGTTAGGGGCTCATCCCACAATTGGTTTACCTCATATCTAACAGGAAGCAGTATGTCTGATATAATACTTATCCATCGACTTCACTCACCAATTTTGTATGGCGTCCCTCAGGGCTCCATTCTCCGGTCCTGTACTGTTCTTGTATTGAATTGAATTGAAACAGTTTATTTAGCCAGAAAAACACAGATACAGAGTGGATAATAATAACAATATTAACATGCCAGAGCCAGTTGAGAACAGAGCTTCTCCTGTAGTACATGAACTATATAGTCCACTCCCCACACTCGTCAAATACAACTTACTGTATTTACAAACGATAGTAATCCTATCCACCAACAACTCAGATCCCCATTCCTTGAGAACTATGACCACTGAATTGACCTAAAGTCAGGACCTGGGTAATACGTAATAAACTGACCTTAAATCTCGAGAAAAAAAACACTACACAATCTTTCACAAAAAGAACAACTTACCCCCATAATTGGACCCCACCTGCACCTTGGTAAAACAGCCTCAAACGTGAACAAAATACCTTGGGATTATTGTTGATGAGAAACTGGGCTAAAAGCCACACTACAACCATTCACAGTAAGTCAATAAACAGTGTGGTATCATGTATCACACTCGTCAGTCACTCACTCTTGCAGCAATGAAAAGAAATCTATTATGATCTTATTTACCAACACTTGATACACTGTCACACACTATGGGGCCTCTGGCTCTCCAAAAAAACACAACCCTTGATTAATGCACAGAAGAGATTTGTGCCGACAATGCCCTACTTGAAAAAACTGATCACACTAACGTACAATTTTGCGAAATTGAAAATGTTAAATTTGAGGATATTATCACCTACTGTTGTGCCCTATTTGTTTACAAATCTGTCAATCACTTAGTTGAAAATAATTATTTTCAGTTACAGAATAATCAGAGATACAACTTAAGGCACCAGGAAACTAAGATCACCCTCATGCGCTCCCTCTGGGTCCCAGACCTCCATAAAATATCACGGTGTGGAGGTGTCAAACAACTTACACCTATGAGCAAATGCAGCGCACCATTCCTTTAAATTATCTCTCTAAAAAAATGATTTATTGACTAAGTATTAATATTTTTATACCTACTTTATATTCCTACTTTTGTTACAAAAACATTTCATCATAAATTGTCATGTGCGTAGATACCATAGATAGAAATTACCATTGCAATAATTATATTTGCCGACAAGACATGATACTGATAGCTTCTGTCCTCTTGTTTCCACCTTAATACAACCCATCACTGATGGCGATGATCCAGGAATATCAAAACGGGTTGGGGAGGGGGGGTCTCCAAGAAGTTGTGTTGGGGGACTGAGGCGCAGCGCAGGAAGGAAAGGGTTAGGAGCAATTACACCTTTTTAAATCAATTACAATTACAAATAAAATACTTGCCTGAATTTTAATTATAATTACAATTACATTTCAAATGTTCAATTACATTACAAATACAATTCTAAAATAAAAAGTTCAATTATAAATAGCTTCTACATGCTAGCTCACCCCAGAAAATAATTCCGCCACCTGTCTAGCTATAAGGGCTAAATCCGTATTGATGAATATGTTTCCACTCAAAACTATCGTGAAAAAAAAGCAGACATAGTCTATCAAGATTCCAATTGCAGTCATCTATACTGCAATACAAATAATATTTACAAAGCTAAGAGTTTTCAAATAATCCACCATTACTA
>NW_024757026.1:0-5000 GCF_018991925.1 Homarus americanus
GAAGCCACGCATTGCCGATCGAGATAACGAAAGTCTCGACGAGCATAACAAAAGGCCCTGACTGCGATACCGTGCTCGATCGAGAATAACAAAAGCCCCCGATCGAGTATAACAAAGCCCCCGACGCACATATAACAGCGTTTCTCGACGGAGTATAACAAAGCGCCCTCGACGGGAGTATAACAAAGCGTACCGACGAGTATGGGTCAGCGTTTCGACGAGTATAACAGCGTTTCGACTGCGCATAAACAAAAAGCATTCTGATGAGTATAACAGTGCTCGATTTATATGGGTCAGCGTTTCGACGAGCAGGCGTGCGTTTCGACGAGCATAACAGCGCCTGACGAGTATGTCAGCGTTTCGACGAGTATAACAGCGTTTCGACGAGTATAAATGTGCGTTTCTGACGAGTATACCAGCGTTTCGGAACAAGTATAACAGCGTTTCTCGGACGATAACAACAACAAAGTTTACTGACGAGTATAACAGCGTTTCTGACGAGTAAAAGCCACAATAACAAAGGCCCCGATCAGCATGTACCAGCGTCCCCCGATCGAGTATAACAAAGCCCCTCACTAGTACAAAGCTCACTGACGAGCATAACAGCGCTCCTGACGAGTGGGCAACAGCGCCCTGACGAGCATAACAGCGTCTCGACGAGTAAGCAACAAAGCCCTGACGAGCAAGGGACAGAGCGCCCTGACGAGCATAACAGCGCCTCGATAGAGTATAAACAAAGCGTTTCGACGAGTATAACAAAGCGCCCCGACGGCAACAGCGTCCCGACGAGAGCAACAGCCTTTGACGAGTAAGGGTCAGCGTTTCCCTGACGAGAGCAAAAGCCCTTCGACGAGATAACAAAGCCTGATCGAGAAGGGTCAGCGCTCTGACGAGTATAACAAAGCCTGACGAGGCAACAGCGTTTCTGACGAGAGTAACAAAAGCCCGACAGCAAGGGCCATGCGTTTTCGACGAGTATAACAGCGCTCCTGATCGAGAAAACCAGCGCCCTGATCAAGTATAACAAAGATTCCTGATGAGTATAACAGCGCCCCGATCGAGCAGCTATAACAAAGGCCCCTGATCGAGCATAACAGCGTTTCTGACGAGCATACCAGCGCTCTGACGAGTTTAACAGCGCCCCTGGACGAGTATAACAGCGCCCCTGATCGAGCATAACAAAGGCCCTGAATCGAGCAAAGGCGCCCCCTGATCAGTATAACAGCGCCTCGACGAGCAGGGGTCAGCGATCGACGAGAAGGGGTCAGCAGCGCCCCTGATCGAGTATAACAGCGTTTTCGAACGAGTACAACAAAAGGCCTGACGAGCGTATCAGCGTTTTGACGAGTAAGAGCAACAGCGTTCTCGACGGGAGTATAACAGCGTTTCGGACGAGTGAGCAACAGCGCCTGACGAGTATGACAGCGTTTCGACAGAGTTTAACAGTTTTGACGGCAAACAAAGCCTTGACGAGTACAACAGCGCCTGACGCAAACAGCGCCCTCGGAATCGAGTATAACAGCGCTCTGACGAGGTCAGCGCCTCGACGAGTATAACAAAGCCCTGACGAGTATAACAAAGGGCCCTGATCGAGTATAAAAAAAGCCCTTATCGAGTATAACAGCGCTTCCTGACGAGTATGCAATCAAAGCCTCGACGAGTAACAGGCCTTGACGAGTATAACAACAGCACTTCTGACGAGTATAACAGCGCTTCGACGAGTATAACAGCGTTTCTATCGAGTATAACAGCGTTTGACGAGCATAACAGCGCTTCGATCGCATATGCGCAACAAAGGCCGACGAGAATAACAGCGTTTCTGATTTAGCATAACAAAGCCTGACGAGTATGCAAAGCGTTTCTGATGATAAGGCAAACAGCGTTTCTGACGGAGAAAAACAAAGCGCTCTATGGAGAGCAACAAAGCCTCGACGAAAGAGTGGGGTCAGCGTTTCGACGAGTATAACAAAGCGTTCGCGACGGAGTATAACAAAGCCCGACGATTAACGGCAGCGGGATGCCATCAATGCAGGCAACCGCCCACGGCGATTAACGGCGGCCAGACACAAGAGGCGGCACCGCCTTACGGGCGACAACGGCGCAGAGAGGCTGGAGGCAATGAGTGGCGGCACGCCCGACGGCGATGAACGGCGCGTAGGGAGTGCCATAAGGAAATGAGTGGTAACGCTTACGGGTACCAACGGCGTAGGGGAGGCTATAAGAATGAAGCGTGGGTCGCTTTACGGGCGACAACGGCAGGGGTGCAGTAAGAATAGTGGGTACCGCTTTATGGGCGACAGCGTAGGGAGGCTATAAGAATGGGGCGGCACGCTTATGGGCGATAACGGCGCAGGGGTGATTATAATGAGGCGAACGCTTACGGGCGATAACGACGGCAGGGGGCCTATAATGAGGCAGGTAACGCTTTACGGGCGACTTACGGCGGCAGGGAGTGCTATAAGAACACGAGTGGCCGTAACGCACACGGCGATAAATGCGCAGGGAGACTATAAGAATGAAAGCGGCAATCGCCTGATCGGGCGACAACCAGGAGGCTCATAAGAATGAGGATGCAACGCTTTACGGGCGACAATCGCTGCAGGGGGCCATAAGAATGAGTGGCCGCAACGCTTTTCACGGGCGACACCGGCGCAGGGGACCATAAGAATGAGATGCAACGCTCACGGCGACAACGGCGCAGGAGTGCTACAAGAATGAGTGGCGCAATCGCCCACGGGCGACAACGGCGCGGCAGGGAGTGCCATAAGAATGGTGGCGCAACGTTTCACGGCGACAACGGCGGCAGTGAGGCTATAAGAATGTAGTGGCGCAACGCTTACGGGCGACAACGCGCAGGGGGCTAATAATCGAGGCCGCAACGCTCACGGAATATCGGCAAGCAGGTAATGATAACGATCTTCATGGGATTCTGGCGTGAGATGGCACGCAACGCACACGCATTAACGGCGCGCCGCCATAAGCAACGACAGTGGCGCAACGCCGATGGCGATTAACGGCGCGCCTCTTATGGCCTCAGCCGCCGCCACATCGCCCGTATACGCATTGCCGCCGCCATTCTTATGGATCCTGCCACCGGCATCTGCAAGGCGATTGCCGCCGCCCACGGCTGCCCCGCCGCTGCATAATCGCCCGTAAGCGATTGCCGCCACTCATTCATGCGGCCCTGCCGCCGAATCGCCCGCACGATAGCCGCCACCATTCTTACGGCCCCTCACTGACCGTGTATAAGATTGCCACACCATTCCCATCCCCAGCCTCTGTTGTTATCTCCGTAACACTCACACCATCTCATCCCCCCGCCGCCAGGTATAAAGTGTGTGTGTATGTGTGTGTGTACATGTGTGTGTGTATACATGTGTGAATGTGTGACACATGTATGTGTGAACAATATGTGTGTGTGTGTAGACATGTGCACGTGCAGAGGTGTGTGTGTGTGTGTGGTGGTATGTGGTAAAAGGTAAGGTAGACATAAAAGAATGTACAGACAGGTGGGAAGTGGTAAGACATGTGCAGACATGTGTGTGTGTGTATATGTGTGTGCGCAGACATGTGTGTGTAAGACATGTGTGTGTGTGTAGAGACAGACATGTGTGTGTGTGGTATGTGTGTGTGTGTGTGTGTGTGTGACATGTGTGTGCAGACATGTGTGTATAGGCATGTGTGTGACATATGTGTGTGTGTGGCAAATGCATGTGTGTGAAAACAAAAATGTGTGTGTGTACATGTGTGCACATGTGTGTGTGTGCATGAATGTGCAACATGTGTGTGTGTATGCATGTGCATAAGTGTGTGTACATGTGTGCACACACATGTGTGTGTGTGTGTGTAATATTTCATTTCTTTTTGATGACGTCATAGAAAAATGTGAAATATTTCGTTTTCTATGATGAGACGTATCACAGAAAATGGGAAATATTTCTCCTGTTTATTATACACAAAAATGGGAAATATTTCCATTTATTGATGACGTGTCCTCACAGAAAAATGTGGGAAATATTTCCCATGCATGATTTAACAAATATCATAGAAATGGGAAATATTCCCATTTTCTTGATGACTCATATATATATATATGTGTGTATACATGTGTATGTCTGTGTGTGTGTGTATATGTGTATATGTGTGTGTATATGTATAATATGTGTGTGTGTATATGTGTGTGTGTATGTGTGTGTGTGTATATGTGTGTGTGTGTGTATGTGTGTATATGTGTGTGTGTGTATGTGTGTATATGTGTGTGTGTGTGTATATGTGTGTGTGTGCGTGTATGTGTGTGTGTGCGCGTGTGTGTAAGTGTGTGATATGTGTGCCGCGCCACATACGTGTGTGTAAGTGCAGACATGTGTGTGTGTATGCAGTACATGTGTGTGTGTGCACACATGTGTGTGCAGACATGTGTGTGTGTGTATTACGTGTAACGTGTGTACATGTGTGCATAGTGTGTGTGCACATGTGTGTGTGTGTGACATGTGCAGGCTGCAGTAGACATGTGTGTGCAGACATGTGTGTGTGTGTGTATATGTGTGTGTGTGTGTGTATGTGTGTGTATGTGTGTGCATAGTATGTGTGTGTGTGTGTATATATATGGTACATATGTGTGTATACATGACATATGTGTGTGACATATGTGTGTGTGTGTATATACATGTGTGTGTGTGTGTGATATGTGTAAGTGTGTGTGTATACATGTGTGTGTGTGTGTGCATGTGTGTGTGTGTGTAAAGGTATGTGCATTGTATGCAGACAGGCAGTATGTGCAAGGCACAGGGCAGTGCGCTGCACAGACAGACATGTAATAAGATGTGTACAGACATGCATGGCAGCATGTGTGTGTGTGCGCATGTGACATACAGGTGAGACATGTGTATGAGATGTGTGTGTATGGCATGTGTGTGTAATGCTGCAAGTGTATATGTGTGTGTGTGTGTACATGTGTGTGTGTGTTCAGACATGTGTGTGTAAAAGTACATGTGTGGGAC
>NW_024757027.1:0-1817 GCF_018991925.1 Homarus americanus
CTACATATAACACCATCTATCATCACTACATATAACAATATCCATTATCACTACATATAACATCATCCATCATCACTACATATAACACCATCCATCATCACTACGTATAACACCATCCATCATCACTACAGATCGGTAAAGTAGTTTCCGAGATTCTCGTGCGGACACACACGGTAGGACGCCACCCTCCGGGAGGCTCCACATTGTCTCACTGTAGTGCATTAGGGTAGACCACATTTTTGGTTTTCCATTAGCAGCAAGTATGTACAGATTTTTGCCAGTTCCCACTTTGGAGCATCCAACATAGAACTGTCCATGAGAGAAGCAAGGAAACACTTGCTATCCATGCCAAGTTTGGTCCGGGCAGCTCATTCGCTAGGCCACGGTAGGACGCCACCCTCCGGGAAGCTCCACATTGTCTCACTGTTCACTCCCCAAAACTTCTTCTTCCATCAATATTTCATTAACGGCGTATGTAAGTTCCACTACAACGGTACAGCGAGGTATATTTTTTTAGCATTAAACTGTGATTATTTTATTGTCTAATCATCACTACATATAACACCATCCATCATCACTGCATATAACACCACCCATCAAAACTACATATAACATCATCCATCATCACTACATATACTGTAACATCATCCATCATCACTACATATAACACCACCCATCATCACTACATATAACACCATCCATCATCACTACATATAACACCATTCAACATCACTACATTTAATACCATCCATCATCACTACATATAACACCATCCATCATCACTACATATAACACCATCCATCATCACTATATATAACACCATCCATCATCACTACAGATCGGTAAAGTAGTTTCCGAGATTCTCGTGCGAACAAGCAAACAAACAAACAAACCCACCCACAAACAGACGGGTGGCTCATTCGCTAGGCCACTGTAGGACGCCATCCTCCGGGAGGCTCCACATTGTCTCACTGGTCAGTCCTCCATAACTTCTTCTTCCATCAATAGTTCATTAACGGTGTATGTAAGTTCCACCATGTTTTTCACTACAACGGTACAGCAAAGTATATTTTTTTTGCATTATACTGTTATTATTTTATTGTCTAATCATCACTACATATAACACCACCCATCATCACTACATATAACATCATCCATCATCACTACATATAACACCATCCATCATCACTACATATAACACCATCCATCATCACTACATATAACACCATCCATCATCACTACATATAACACCACCCATCATCACTACATATAACAGCATCCATCATCACTACATATAACATCATCATCCATCATCACTACATATAAAACCATCCATCATCACTACATATAACACCATCCATCATCACTACATATAACACCATCCATCATCACTACAGATCAGTAAAGTAGTTTCCGAGATTCTCGTGCAGACACACACACAAACACACACAGACATACTTCTTTGTTTTATATATATATATATATATATATATATATATATATATATATATATATATATATATATATATATATATATATATATATATATATATATAATCATACCATGTGTTATCTTCCGCGTTCTAAGCCTCATTATATCTTAACACATATCCCTATAATTGTTCATTTTATAAACAAGGGTAATAATTATATTCAGCTTTTTTGTAGTCCTCTGCCCCTGTTACTGCTCACACCACTGTTTCATTCATTCCTACTCGAGCCATTTCTTACCCCAACATATTTCATTATAATCTGGACAAAGAATGTAATAATACCCAGTAAAAGCAGCCGGTCAAATATCTAAGTAATTAAGCAGA
>NW_024757028.1:0-7500 GCF_018991925.1 Homarus americanus
GAATGGTCGAAGGAAATGGCTGCTGAGATTCAATGTCAATAGTGTAAGAGATGCACCTGGGGCAAAATTTCAACGGTAAGGAGGCGGTACCATATGTCCCAACGGGATGAAGAAAAATGTACTAGTTGAGACTGTGTGTGAGAAGGACCTAGGTAGGTATGCTGACAATGAGCTTTTGAAGTTCTCAAATATTGTGATGAAGAAGGTAAATCAGGCAACAAATTATTGGGTCTTATAAGAAGGTCGTTCAGATATCTAGATTTATCCGGTCCTCAGACGATCTTCAGGAGTGAAGTGCTTCCATCTGGAGTACTGGTCACCCCCATCTGGTCCCCGAGATATGCTAGGGACCGTCAGTTGTTGAAAAATGTTCAAAGGAGGGCCACTGGGGCTGCGCCTGCACTTCGGCATCTCAGCTACCCCTGCGAGATTGAGCGCCTGAACTGTTTTCAGCTTATACCACAGACGGGCAAGGGGGGACCTAGTTGAGGTTTATAAGACCAGGGGGGCACTACTCAGTTGGAGGTCCTTACTTTGGAGCTGGCGGACGCCGCCCCACAAGGGGTCACAGCTCAAGATTGAAGAAGCTGCAAGTCCGGAAACCGTGAGGGCAAACTTTTTTCGGAGTGAGGGTTGCAAACCCCTGAACACCCACCAGAAAAGTTGTGACGGCACCGAGGTGAGCTCTTCTGAAGAGAAGACTTAACTCAACACTGGAGCGGGTTCAGGGTACATTCAGGCCGGTGCATGCCCAGTATTGCCAACAGTGCGTGAAGTAAAAGAACATGAGTAACTTACCATCGCGCCTGAACCATTCTTCTACACTACATCTCACACAGGGACACCAAGGTTTCAAATATGGTACCACATTGGGACTGCGTAATTATAACATACTACTGTATGTTGACATATATATATATATATATATATATATATATATATATATATATATATATATATATATATATATATATAATATATATATATATATATATATATATATATATATATATATATATATATATATATATATATATATATATATATATATATATATATATATATATATATATATATATATATATATATATATATAAAAGCATAAAGCAGGGAACTCCCATGGCAGGGATATAACACACACTTGTAGTTTTCTCTCCTTTATTTACTCTAGAAATTACCCGAGGAAGGAAAGGCTGGGACCTAGATCAAACACAACTAGTTATTATACATTGTACTTACAAAACAAGCATCAACTGTTGTCATATTCACATATTGGTACCACACAGTAGTAAGAACTAAACAATAAATAATAAACCCAACCCACCAGCATAACACAGGGAGGTGGCTGTTGGTGTCGACTCACTCCAGGGTGAATGTCTGTAGAGCAAAGCTAGTATTAGCCTTATTCTCAGGGCCGGATTCAGGAGTGGGCAAAGTGGGCAGCTGCCCAGGGGCCTCCACAATCGGGGCCTCCACATATCAGGGCTGGTCGACTTAAAACCACATGAATGACTCCAGTCATGTCTCACTTTTGTGTGTGTGTGTGTGTGTGTGTTGGGAATTTGTACACTATCAATAAATATAAAGTTAATTAAAAATTTCTCAATGTTCTAATTTCCTCAATATAATGGCTTCAAAATTCTCCAAAGAAGTGTTCAAATTTCAATATTTTCTTTTGCTTGACTGACAATGTTCGCAACAATTGGTGCATTTTGCAGTGATTTCTCTCGCACTGTCCGTTTCCAGCTGGATGGTATGGAGTAGTCATAGATTTCTTTATTCCCCAGGTTTTGCATAGGTTTTTCAGTAATGCACTCTGAAATTGGGCTCCCTGATCAGTGTGAATTTTCCTAGGAACATCATAATTGGTAAATATCTCATCAACCAGGGTCTTTGCTACAGTCGCTGCCTTCTGATCCCGTGTGGCGAATGCCCAGATATACTTAGAGAACACATCTGTCACCACCAGCACATTTTCTCTACCGTCACTTGAAGGTTCTAGTACTGTAAAATCCACCGCCACGATGTCAAAGGTTCTACTGGCTGTAAGCAGCTTCATTTGCATGCATACCTCTGAGATAACTGCTTTTGCTACAATGCACCGGTGGCAGTCCCTACAATATTCAAAGATGTCCTAATCCATTCGTGGCCAGTAGCACCTCTGCTTAATCAATCTAGTGGTGCGTTCGATACCCTGATGACCCATGTCATCATGCAAAAGTTTCATTACCTCCCCCTTCAAGGTAGTAGGCAAAACTTATTGTTTTAGCTCCTGGCCTGGCCTTCCCCATTTCCTAAACAGCAATCTGTTACAAATGAGTAGGCTTGGGATAACCATGCATTTGCATATGTGCATATGCAAATGCATATTTTAACTATTTTTGAACTTTAGTGCATATTTGTAACTTTTCTTATCATACGGCATATTCTTGAAAAGTTCTTTGGTATTTATGAAAATTGATAAATATTATATATATATTATAGTACTTTAGGTCATAATTTACTCATAAGTCTCATAATAATCGTAAGGGCCATAGATAGTGACATCTATACAGCTCAATAGCCTGTGGATGGCTAGGCCGTAACTTGCTGGTCAGTGAACGCGGGACAACTGTTCGTGATTGATTCGTGTATCGGACATGTGACATAAGAACATAAGAACATAAGAATGGAGGAAACTGCAGAGGGCCTATTGGCCCATACTGGGCAGTCCCGTTTACTCCCAACCCCTATTGCTCATATGAGCATCCAACCTATGTTTGAAGCAATTCAGCGTATTCGAGTTAATGATGATATTTGGTAACTTGTTCCATTCATCCACTACTCTGTTTCCAAACCAGTGTTTACCTATTTCACGCCTAAATCTAAATTTGTCTAATTTAAAACCATTGTTACGAGTTCGCTCCTGGTTGGATAGTTTGAGTACCTTTGTAATGTCCCCTTTGTTTAGCCCTGCATTCCACTTAAACACCTCTATCAGGTCGCCCCTCGCTCTACGTCTCTCAAGGGAGTGTAAATTAAGATGCTTTAACCTGTCTCTATACTCAAGGTTCCTAATGCCCGGGATTAGTCTTGTCATTCTCCTCTGAATTCTTTCCAAGGATTCTATATCCATTCTGTAATACGGTGACCAGAACTGAACTGCGTAATCCAGGTGTGGTCTCACAAGAGCAAGATACAGTTTTAGGATGACCTCCCTAGTCTTGTAACTAACACTCCTTTGTATGAACCCAAGTACTTTATTAGCCTTGTTACGAGCAAAAACACATTGTTTACTTGGCTTAAGGTTCCTACTTATCATTACTCCTAAATCTCTCTCACAGTCGGATTTCTCTATGGCATCGTTGTTCATCTGGTATCTGGTTTCCCTGTTTACATCTCCTATACTGAGTACTTTACATTTGTCTACGTTGAATTTCATCTGCCATTTTTCAGACCATTCGAAAAATTTGTTTAGATCTTCCTGTAGTTTTGCCGAGTCCTCGTCAGATTTAATAACACGTCCTATTTTAGTGTCATCAGCAAATTTACTTATGTTGCTGTCTATGCCGATATCTATGTCGTTTATGTATATAATAAATAATAATGGTCCAAGTACTGAGCCTTGGGGAACTCCACTTGTGAAGTTGCTCCAATAGGACTTAGTGCCGTTAATGCTCACTCGCTGTTTCCTGTCCTGTAACCACGCCCTAATCCATTTAAGGATGTCACCTTTGATGCTATGAGCTTCTACCTTTCTAATTAGTCTTTCGTGGGGGACTCTGTTGAAGGCTTTGCTAAAGTCGAGATATACCACATCATAATTGTGCCCCTCGTCCACCGATTCGAAAACTGATGAAAAGAATGCTAATAGATTAGTTAGGCAAGAACGTCCGCTTGTGAAGCCATGCTGGGAATCATTGATCAATCTGTGCTTCTCCAGGTGATTTCGAATAGAGTTTGAAATGATTGCTTCCAGTAATTTGCCTACTATTGATGTTAGACTGATTGGGCGGTAGTTAGAGGATAGTGATCTATCCCCCTTCTTGAAAATCGGTATTACATTTGCTATCCTCCAGGATTCTGGTACTACACCTGTTTTTAAGGACATGTTAAACAACTTTGCTAAGGGCACAGAGGGTTGTCACTGTCAGGCTCCATCAGTTCTGGCTGTGCTTCCTGGTGAGCAGGTACAGTAGCTGTGTGAATTTTGTATCCCTCATCTTCCCACTGAAATTATCACTTTGATTTGCTTGTATTTTAATAATGTTGGGGTATTTAAATCAGAAACTTGTCTCTTATTTTAAGCATACTCATATAAAGACACCATGCGAATCCTCCCTCAGATGAATTAAATCACTTGATTTTAGCCTAAAAGGAGGCCTACATCCTCAAGCTGCAGGAATAAAAGATAGGCCTTAGTGAGATTGGCTTTGGAAATACAGAATGTGCATTTGTTTTGTTTCAGGTTGAGCACTGCAACATGCCTAAGATTAAGAAATCGCTCTTCAGTACTCTTAATGCATTGGTACAGAAGGTACAGAAAAGGGCCTGCAGAATCATGCTCGGCGCAGAATACTCCGACTACACCAACGCTCTCTCCACCCTGGAAATGCCATCCCTCAGTGACCTCCACCACCAAGCACTGGAAAGGTTTGGCAGTGGACTACTGCACCACCCTCGTCATCGCCACCTCCTGCCACCTGCAGCCCCCCACCCAACTCGCGCAGTCCGCCACTACAACAAAATACAGCCCATAAGAGCCCGCACCGATAGATATAAGAACAGCACCATCCCATCTATTGTTAAAATAATAAACAACTCCTGATTTATGTACTGTACAGCCCTGTAAATGTATTCAATGTATATTATATCATTATGTCTAAATCAAATGTAAGTCTGTATATTTTCAGCCACCGGCTGCAACTCTATAAATAAACCGTTTATTATTATTATTATTATTATTATTACAATGACTTCACCACCGATGGCCAAGTATTATTTTGTAAATACTGTGAGGTCGTGGTTTCTTCATCCAAGAAATTTCAAGTGCAGCAACATATTCAAACTGCAAAGCATGCCATGAAAAAAGAAGCCAAAACGAGTGCCAAACAACAGGCACTGCTGCCCACAACATTGTCTCGGCCTGGGCCGAAACATTCTCAGTTTAATCAAGATCTTTGTAGAGCCTTGGTAGCAGCTGATATACCTATGAATAAGCTGAACAACAAGGAACTGGTCTCATTCTTAGAGAAGTACACGGATCAAAAAGTGCCAAGTGAATCAACACTGAGAAAAAATTATGTTCCTGATCTTTACAATGAAACTTTAGATAGACTGAGAGAGAAGGTAGGTGATAATTCCATCTGGGTATCATTGGATGAGACAACAGATGTAGATGCAAGATTCGTTGCAAATTTTGTGTTTGGCATTTTGGGGCCAGAAGAAGAAAGAGACAAATCATACTTACTTAATTTGAAGGTCTTAGATAAGGTAAATCACTCAACCATGGCAGCATTTTTCACTGATTCCTTGGGATTATTATGGGTGGATGGCATCAAGTATGATCGTGTACTTCTTGTATGCACTGATGCAGCCCCATATATGGTTAAATGTATGGCAGGACTAGAAATTCTGTTTCCAAAAATGATTCATGTGACTTGTTTAGCCCATTGCCTGCACAGGTTTGCTGAATTAGCTCGTGCAGTTATGCCTGATGTGAATGTGTTGATTTCTACTGTGAAGAAGGTATTTCTGAAAGCACCGAGTCGCAAAGAGAGATTTCGACAAATTGCTGGTACTGTGCCACTTCCTACCTTCACCAGTAGTGACTAGATGGGGCACCTGGATCAAGGCAGCATTGTACTATGCTGACAATTTTGAAACTGTCAAGTGTGTAGTTGAATCATTTGATCCCACAGCATCTGTACATATGAAGGAGGCACAAAATGTACTCAAGAAGGATGGCTTGCGGGAGGATCTAATTTTCATCAGAGCCAACTAAGCATGTATTTCCTCTGCAACCCTCAAGTTGCAGAAAAAAGGACTAACTCTAAAGAGCGGCATGAATGTAGTACAAGGAGCTGTTGATTCTTTGAGTCATCTTGAGAAGAAGGATTACTTTGAAAACGTCAGCCAGGTTCTTGCTAAAAACAAAGGTTACAACCGACTGAAGAAAATCAGTGAGATACTGCAAAGCAATTCTTCTCTTGATGCTACCACTCAAGGAGAACTTGAGCTGTCAGACATAGTTAAGTTACAGTATGCTCCTATCGTTTCGTGCGATGTTGAACGAGTGTTTTCACAGTACAAATGCATTCTTGCTGATAACAGGCGAAAGTTTGTGTTTGAAATTCTACTCCACCATGTTGTAATCAAATGCAATTCACTTTCATAGACAGCTTGGGAGTTATTTAAGAATTGATTTTGAACAAGGTTAGGCTACATACCTTAAAAGTAGCAAATTCCTACATTCAGTTAATATAAGGAAATGTGTTGGTGTTTTTCTGTATTATCAAGTAAATTATTTTGTCAGCACATTATGTTCTTTAATTTAATCCTTTATGAAAAGGTCTCACTCAGCCACAGCTTTTGTGGGAAAGTAAACTCTTTGGGGTCAATTACTGCAAAATAAGTTATATTATTAAATCTAATAAGTTAAAATTGTTAACTTATTACTGCTAATATTAATTAATGTCTTTAGGAATAAGTGCATATTTAAGTGCATATTTTACCAGTTTTTACTGAATATTTGCATGCATATTTAGCCATTTTTAAGTGCATAATTATCCTAAGCCTACAAATGAGCAATCTCCCTCTCTGTTTCTTAGGCTGTTAAAATCCTGGCCCTTTCTCAGCTCCTGTAATTCACTTTCTCCTATCTGCCCTTCTAGGCCCTTTCGGCACGATGAAATGTTACTGTCCTGCTCCTGCAGTTGCTCCAAACCTTCCTGAGATATGCTGGGAAGCCATATTAACTGTCGAGTCACCTGAGAGCTATTCACTCCCCTTTCCTCAGCTGGGCATGGGGTCTCACTGTCCTCACCACTAAAAGAACTCTCCCCTGAAAGCATCTAGGCATCATAGCTTCAACCCTCTCGGAGGAGTCATCTGCCCCAGGTTCTGGCTCATGGCTCTTTCTGGACAATCCATCTGCATTCCCATCTGCTTTCCCTGCCCGATATTCCAGATGATAATCAAAACCGAGCTAAATCGCCACCCATCTCTGTTCTATCAAGCTTAGTCTTGTCCAAGTAAGTCAAAGGATTGTTGTCAGTGAGGACAGTAAACTTGTTGCCTACCAGATAGTCTTTGAATTCTCCGTGATGGCCCACTTCAAAGCGAGCAGATCTAATTTCATGCTACTGTAATTCTTCATATTTCTCTCCGACCCTTTCAAGCCCCTACTTGTATCGCTCCAGCCACTCGCCAACATTGTCATGTTGGCGTGTCCGGTGATGTCCCTGCTGCCTTGAAGGTGGACACTGGGGCTACCAGGACGTGGTCAGCGATGGTAGTGGT